>NC_134410.1:18029615-18329615 GCF_038048845.1 Mixophyes fleayi
ATGCAATCGCCATCCATCCCTGATTCTTATTTAAATGACATTAATAAAAATAAAATTCTAAATTTATACATGACTGTGCAATATGAGATGCATTCCTGCCAAGAGATCCAGTGGTAACTTATGACAGATTTCTAATTATTTAGCTGTGGATTGCTCGAGATATTTAATGCAAAATTATCTCTAAACCAGTAGAAAAAAATGAGTAATGGCAAATATGCCTTATACATGTTTTTCAAATTGATTAGAAAAATAATAATTCTCATTTCTTTCGTAAGTGTTGAGCAATGATGGTACCTGTATGACTCCTTAGTGGACTTCAAGAACATATATGACCCCCATATCATCATATTTTCTTTGGTTTGTTCAACCTGATCTATAACTTTCAGCTGTTCTCTTGTTGAATGTTTATATTACTTTTTTTAGCTACCAGTACACTGCAGACCGCAACAGCAACCACTTCTATACAAACTACTACATCCCCAGTTACAAGTAAGTGCCCATAAGACGTGTTTGAGTGACAGTGGTTTAAGAAATGCATCATTAAACTTTAAAAATGTAATTGACATATAGTACCAAGGACCCCTAAAAGAAAGCAGTCTTTATCTCCATTGTGAGAGTCCCAAGGTGAGGATTTTAACTTGTCAGGTAATAGTATTACCAATTCAGGGTCACCCATCTTGTCTAGCTACACCTCACTGCTGCTGAGCCAAAATTTCAGTTGGAAAAAGGTTAAAGTGATAAACGTACTTGGAATCTTTAAGGGAAAATTCTGCAGGAAAGATCTATAAAATTCCTCAACCAAATGTGGAATGAGTAGAATATTCCATGGAACTCTTTGTGCTACCCCAATCTCCCAATACAACAATTGTGGTTTTAAATTATTGTCAAATATCTCGATTTTGTTGAATAGTCTTGATTTTCAGAGTTTGAAAGGAGCAGGATTTAATCTGCTAGGGGAGTGACATCTTTACTATGGTCAGGGTTTAGCGTGTCTAGGATAGGTCCAACTCATCCAGATTTTCAGACCCTGGAATGTAGGAGACTTGGTTCTATTGGTTTCCATTGCTTTACCATACTCCTTGCAGGGTTTTTATATAAATGAAATGTGTAACATCGATTATTTTGTTAGATATAGTTTGTCTTCAAAATTGTGCCCACAGATTTTTGTCTTTACACGTAGTATTTAAGGGATCATTGTTATTACCTATACGGTGTGGATAAAATACATGCACTTAGAAATTATCCAATTTGGAAATCTGCACAATCATCTACGTTTTCATGTTGGAATTCCACAGTACATGTCATACATGAGTGAAAACATCATCACAAATCACTGCTACTATAACATTTGTGCCATTCACATTACTAATTTAAGCCCTTTCATCCCAAACTAATGGCAAAAGGGAAATTGGCAGTAATACTTCATTCTTGATATTAGAAAAGTTATTTAAGAACAGAGGTTCTCATTAAAGGGAGTTTTCATGAGCAATCACAGTTCTTACATCACCTTCGGGAACATTAAACATATATATATATATATATATATATATATATATATATATATATATATATATATATATGGGCAATACATGATATTTACTTTGTCTTCTAAAACCTGATCTAGCACTTCCTCATGTTCTCTAGATTAATGTTTATATTTTTTTTGTTTTAGATACCGGTACATCTCAACCCACGGAAACAAGCACTTCTCTAGAGACATCTACTTCTCCTTTTTCATGTAAGTGCCCAGATGAGGTGTCATTTTCCAAAACTTTTTGATAAGACCTCAAAATGTTTGTGCCTATTTCAAGATTCTTCCCATGTGTAGTGTTTAGGAAAAGTATAAACATCATAATACTGAACAAATATTGTACTGTAAGTTGTAATGTGTGGAGCTATGGCAAGTTACCCTGTCTGCATACATAAGTACATACATGCTCACTATTTGTGGGATTGGAGACCCTGATAGTAATTTGCATGCTGGCTAATGGAAAAACATCACTTTTAAATGGTTCCCTTAATCAAAACATAATATTGCTCCTAATTTACATGGTAACTAAATCATGCGTAAGGGCAATTTGGGACTCTTAATTTGACGCTCATATATGTATATTTTTATTCTGGTTACTCAATTGGTAGAACGTCTCCTCTCAATGCACCCTCGCAAATTTGATCTGAAAGCTTTAAAATGATCCTTTTGTTGGAGAAATAATGAGATTCTGCTTCTCACATCAAAATGTTTCTGAATGTTCGAAAATAATTCTGGGTCAAGGACAATTAAAAAGTAAATAGTTGCTTGAAGTCGAAAAGGCTCTGCACCCATCGTCTAAGCTGAGAGTGTCCCTTAAAAATGCAATCGCCATCCATCCCGGATTCTTATTTAAATGACATTAATAAAAATAAAATTCATAATTTATACATGACTGTGCAATATGAGATGCATTCCTGCCCAGAGATCCAGTAGTAACTTATGACCGATTTCTAATTATTTAGCTGTGGATTGCCCGAGATATTTAATGCAAAATTATCTCTATACCAGTAGAAAAAAATGAGTAATGGCAAATATGCCTTATACATGTTTTTCAAATAGATTAGAAAAATAATAATTCTCATTTCTTTCGTAAGTATTGAGCAATGATGGTACTTGTATGACTCCTTAGTGGACTTCAAGAACATATATGACCCCCATATCATCATATTTTCTTTGGTTTGTTCAACCTGATCTATAACTTTCAGCTGTTCTCTTGTTGAATGTTTATATTACTTTTTTTTAGCTACCAGTACACTGAAGACCGCAACAGCAACCACTTCTATACAAACTACTACATCCCCAATTACAAGTAAGTGACCATAAGATGTGTTTGAGTGACAGTGGTTTAAGAAATGCATCATTAAACTTTAAAAATGTAATTGACATATAGTAACAAGGACCCCTAAAAGAAAGCAGTCTTTATCTCCATTGTGAGAGTCCCAAGGTGAGGATGTTAACTTGTCAGGTAATAGTATTATCCAATTCAGGGTCACCCATCTTGTCTCGCTACACCTCACTGCTGCTGAGCCAAAATTTCAGTTGGAAAAAGGATATAGTGATAAACGTACTTGGAATCTTTAAGGGAAAATTCTGCAGGAAAGATCTATAAAATTCCTCAACCAAATGTGGAATGAGTAGAATAATCCATGGAACTTTTTGTGCTACCCCAATCTCCCAATACAACAATTGTGGTTTTAAATTATTGTCAAATATCTCGATTTTGTTGAATAGTCTTGATTTTCAGAGTTTGAAAGGAGCAGGATTTAATCTGCTAGGGGAGTGACATCTTTACTATGGTCAGGGTTTAGACGTGTCTAGGATAGGTCCAACTCGTCCAGATTTTCAGACCCTGGAATGTAGGAGACTTGGTTCTATTGGTTTCCATTGCTTTACCATACTCCTTGCAGGGTTTTTATATAAATGAAATGTGTAACATCGATTATTTTGTTAGATATAGTTTGTCTTCAAAATTGTGCCAACAGATTTTTGTCTATACACGTGGTATTTAAGGGATCATTGTTATTACCTATACGGTGTGGATAAAATACATGAACTTAGAAATTATCCAATTTGGAAATCTGCACAATCATCTACGTTTTCGTGTTGGAATTCCACAGTACATGTCATACACGAGTGAAAACATCATCACAAATCACTGCTACTATAACATTTGTGCCATTCACATTACTAATTTAAGCCCTTTCATCCCAAACTAATGGAAAAGGGGAAATTGGCAGTAATACTTCATTCTTGATATTAGAAAAGTTATTTAAGAACAGAGGTTCCCATTAAAGGGAGTTTTCATGAGCAATCACAGTTCTTACATCACCTTCGGGAACATTAAACATATATATGTATATATATATATATATATATATATATATATATATATATATATATATATATGTATATATATATATATATATATATAGCCCATACATGATATTTACTTTGTCTTCTAAAACCTGATCTAGCACTTCCTCATGTTCTCTAGATTAATGTTTATATTATTTTTGTTTTAGATACCGGTACATCTCAACCCACGGAAACAAGCACTTCTCTAGAGACATCTACTTCTCCTTTTTCATGTAGGTGCCCAGATGAGGTGTCATTTTCCATAAAATGTTAATAGGATCTCAAGATGTTTGTGCCTATTTCAAGATTCTTACCATGTGTAGTGTTTAGGAAAAGTATAAACATCATAATACTGAACAAATATTTTACTGTAAGTTGTAATGTGTGGAGCTATGGCAAGTTACCCTGTCTGCATACATAAGTACATACATGCTCACTATTTGTGGGATTGGAGACCCTGATAGTAATTTGCATGCTGGCTAATGGAAAAACATCACTTTTAAATGGTTCCCTTAATCAAAACATAATATTGCTCCTAATTTACATGGTAACTAAATCATGCGTAAGGGCAATTTGGGACTCTTAATTTGACGCTCATATATGTATATTTTTATTCTGGTTACTCAATTGGTAGAACGTCTCCTCTCAATGCACCTTCCCAAATTTGATCTGAAAGCTTTAAAATGATCCTGTTGTTGGAGAAATAATGAGATTCTGCTTCTCACATCAAAATGTTTCTGAATGTTCGAAAATAATTCTGGGTCAAGGACAATTAAAAAGTAAATAGTTGCTTGAAGTCGAAAAGGCTCTGCACCCATCATCTAAGCTGAGAGTGTCCCTTAAAAATGCAATCGCCATCCATCCCGGATTCTTATTTAAATGACATTAATAAAAATAAAATTCTAAATTTATACATGACTGTGCAATATGAGATGCATTCCTGTCCAGAGATCCAGTGGTAACTTATGACAGATTTCTAATTATTTAGCTGTGATTTGCCCGAGATATTTAATGCAAAATTATCTCTAAACCAGTTGAAAAAAATGAGTAATGGCAAATATGCCTTATACATGTTTTTCAAATGGATTAGAAAAATAATAATTCTCATTTCTTTCGTAAGTGTTGAGCAATGATGGTACTTGTATGACTCCTTAGTGGACTTCAAGAACATATATGACCCCCATATCATCATATTTTCTTTGGTTTGTTCAACCTGATCTATAACTTTCAGCTGTTCTCTTGTTGAATGTTTATATTACTTTTTTTTAGCTACCAGTACACTGCAGACCGCAACAGCAACCACTTCTATACAAACTACTACATCCCCAGTTACAAGTAAGTGACCATAAGACGTGTTTGAGTGACAGTGGTTTAAGAAATGCATCATTAAACTTTAAAAATGTAATTGACATATAGTAACAAGGACCCCTAAAAGAAAGCAGTCTTTATCTCCATTGTGAGAGTCCCAATGTGAGGATGTTAACTTGTCAGGTAATAGTATTATCCAATTCAGGGTCACCCATCTTGTCTAGCTACACCTCACTGCTGCTGAGCCAAAATTTCAGTTGGAAAAAGGTTATAGTGATAAACGTACTTGGAATCTTTAAGGGAAAATTCTGCAGGAAAGATCTATAAAATTCCTCAACCAAATGTGGAATGAGTCGAATATTCCATGGAACTTTTTATGCTACCCCAATCTCCCAATACAACAATTGTGGTTTTAAATTATTGTCAAATATCTAGATTTTGTTGAATAGTCTTGATTTTCAGAGTTTGAAAGGAGCAGGATTTAATCTGCTAGGGGAGTGACATCTTTACTATGGTCAGGGTTTAGACGTGTCTAGGATAGGTCCAACTCGTCCAGATTTTCAGACCCTGGAATGTAGGAGACTTGGTTCTATTGGTTTCCATTGCTTTACCATACTCCTTGCAGGGTTTTTATATAAATGAAATGTGTAACATCGATTATTTTGTTAGATATAGTTTGTCTTCAAAATTGTGCCAACAGATTTTTGTCTTTACACGTGGTATTTAAGGGATCATTGTTATTACCTATACGGTGTGGATAAAATACATGAACATAGAAATTATCCAATTTGGAAATCTGCACAATCATCTACGTTTTCATGTTGGAATTCCACAGTACATGTCATACACGAGTGAAAACATCATCACAAATCACTGCTACTATAACATTTGTGCCATTCACATTACTAATTTAAGCCCTTTCATCCCAAACTAATAGAAAAAGGGAAATTGGCAGTAATACTTCATTCTTGATATTAGAAAAGTTATTTAAGAACAGAGGTTCTCATTAAAGGGAGTTTTCATGAGCAATCACAGTTCTTACATCACCTTCGGGAACATTAAACATATATATATATATATATATATATATATATATATATATATATATATATATATATATATATATATGGGAAATACATGATATTTACTTTGTCTTCTAAAACCTGATCTAGCACTTCCTCATGTTCTCTAGATTAATGTTTATATTTTTTTTGTTTTAGATACCGGTACATCTCAACCCACGGAAACAAGCACTTCTCTAGAGACATCTACTTCTCCTTTTTCATGTAGGTGCCCAGATGAGGTGTCATTTTCCATAAAATGTTAATAGGATCTCAAGATGTTTGTGCCTATTTCAAGATTCTTCCCATGTGTAGTGTTTAGGAAAAGTATAAACATCATAATACTGAACAAATATTGTACTGTAAGTTGTAATGTGTGGAGCTATGGCAAGTTACCCTGTCTGCATACATAAGTACATACATGCTCACTATTTGTGGGATTGGAGACCCTG
Organism: Mixophyes fleayi; assembly: GCF_038048845.1. Lineage (NCBI taxonomy): Eukaryota > Metazoa > Chordata > Amphibia > Anura > Limnodynastidae > Mixophyes > Mixophyes fleayi. The sequence continues at coordinate 18,036,323 of NC_134410.1, forward strand.
ATAGTAATTTGCATGCTGGCTAATGCAAAAACATCACTTTTAAATGGTTCCCTTAATCAAAACATAATATTGCTCCTAATTTACATGGTAACTAAATCATGCGTAAGGGCAATTTGGGACTCTTAATTTGACGCTCATATATGTATATTTTTATTCTGGTTACTCAATTGGTAGAACGTCTCCTCTCAATGCACCATCCCAAATTTGATCTGAAAGCTTTAAAATGATCCTTTTGTTGGAGAAATAATGAGATTCTGCTTCTCACATCAAAATGTTTCTGAATGTTCGAAAATAATTCTGGGTCAAGGACAATTAAAAAGTAAATAGTTGCTTGAAGTCGAAAAGGCTCTGCACCCATCGTCTAAGCTGAGAGTGTCCCTTAAAAATGCAATCGCCATCCATCCCGGATTCTTATTTAAATGACATTAATAAAAATAAAATTCATAATTTATACATGACTGTGCAATATGAGATGCATTCCTGCCCAGAGATCCAGTGGTAACTTATGACCGATTTCTAATTATTTAGCTGTGGATTGCCCGAGATATTTAATGCAAAATTATCTCTAAACCAGTAGAAAAAAATGAGTAATGGCAAATATGCCTTATACATGTTTTTCAAATGGATTAGAAAAATAATAATTCTCATTTCTTTCGTAAGTATTGAACAATGATGGTACTTGTATGACTCCTTAGTGGACTTCAAAAACATATATGACCCCCATATCATCATATTTTCTTTGGTTTGTTCAACCTGATCTATAACTTTCAGCTGTTCTCTTGTTGAATGTTTATATTACTTTTTTTTAGCTACCAGTACACTGCAGACCGCAACAGCAACCACTTCTATACAAACTACTACATCCCCAGTTACAAGTAAGTGACCATAAGACGTGTTTGAGTGACAGTGGTTTAAGAAATGCATCATTAAACTTTAAAAATGTAATTGACATATAGTAACAAGGACCCCTAAAAGAAAGCAGTCTTTATCTCCATTGTGAGAGTCCCAATGTGAGGATGTTAACTTGTCAGGTAATAGTATTATCCAATTCAGGGTCACCCATCTTGTCTAGCTACACCTCACTGCTGCTGAGCCAAAATTTCAGTTGGAAAAAGGTTATAGTGATAAACGTACTTGGAATCTTTAAGGGAAAATTCTGCAGGAAAGATCTATAAAATTCCTCAACCAAATGTGGAATGAGTCGAATATTCCATGGAACTTTTTATGCTACCCCAATCTCCCAATACAACAATTGTGGTTTTAAATTATTGTCAAATATCTAGATTTTGTTGAATAGTCTTGATTTTCAGAGTTTGAAAGGAGCAGGATTTAATCTGCTAGGGGAGTGACATCTTTACTATGGTCAGGGTTTAGACGTGTCTAGGATAGGTCCAACTCGTCCAGATTTTCAGACCCTGGAATGTAGGAGACTTGGTTCTATTGGTTTCCATTGCTTTACCATACTCCTTGCAGGGTTTTTATATAAATGAAATGTGTAACATCGATTATTTTGTTAGATATAGTTTGTCTTCAAAATTGTGCCAACAGATTTTTGTCTTTACACGTGGTATTTAAGGGATCATTGTTATTACCTATACGGTGTGGATAAAATACATGAACATAGAAATTATCCAATTTGGAAATCTGCACAATCATCTACGTTTTCATGTTGGAATTCCACAGTACATGTCATACACGAGTGAAAACATCATCACAAATCACTGCTACTATAACATTTGTGCCATTCACATTACTAATTTAAGCCCTTTCATCCCAAACTAATAGAAAAAGGGAAATTGGCAGTAATACTTCATTCTTGATATTAGAAAAGTTATTTAAGAACAGAGGTTCTCATTAAAGGGAGTTTTCATGAGCAATCACAGTTCTTACATCACCTTCGGGAACATTAAACATATATATATATATATATATATATATATATATATATATATATATATATATATATATATATATATATATATATATGGGCAATACATGATATTTACTTTGTCTTCTAAAACCTGATCTAGCACTTCCTCATGTTCTCTAGATTAATGTTTATATTTTTTTTGTTTTAGATACCGGTACATCTCAACCCACGGAAACAAGCACTTCTCTAGAGACATCTACTTCTCCTTTTTCATGTAGGTGCCCAGATGAGGTGTCATTTTCCATAAAATGTTAATAGGATCTCAAGATGTTTGTGCCTATTTCAAGATTCTTCCCATGTGTAGTGTTTAGGAAAAGTATAAACATCATAATACTGAACAAATATTGTACTGTAAGTTGTAATGTGTGGAGCTATGGCAAGTTACCCTGTCTGCATACATAAGTACATACATGCTCACTATTTGTGGGATTGGAGACCCTGATAGTAATTTGCATGCTGGCTAATGCAAAAACATCACTTTTAAATGGTTCCCTTAATCAAAACATAATATTGCTCCTAATTTACATGGTAACTAAATCATGCGTAAGGGCAATTTGGGACTCTTAATTTGACGCTCATATATGTATATTTTTATTCTGGTTACTCAATTGGTAGAACGTCTCCTCTCAATGCACCTTCCCAAATTTGATCTGAAAGCTTTAAAATGATCCTTTTGTTGGAGAAATAATGAGATTCTGCTTCTCACATCAAAATGTTTCTGAATGTTCGAAAATAATTCTGGGTCAAGGACAATTAAAAAGTAAATAGTTGCTTGAAGTCGAAAAGGCTCTGCACCCATCGTCTAAGCTGAGAGTGTCCCTTAAAAATGCAATCGCCATCCATCCCGGATTCTTATTTATATGACATTAATAAAAATAAAATTCATAATTTATACATGACTGTGCAATATGAGATGCATTCCTGCCCAGAGATCCAGTGGTAACTTTTGACTTATTTCTAATTATTTAGCTGTGGATTGCCCGAGATCTTTAATGCAAAATTATCTTTAAACCAGTAGAAAAAATGAGTAATGGCAAATATGCCTTATACATGATTTTCAAATGGATTAGAAAAATAATAATTCTCATTTCTGTCATAAATGTTGAGCAATGATGGTACTTGTATGACTCCTTAGTGGACTTCAAGAACATATATGACCCCCATATCATCATATTTTCTTTGGTTTGTTCAACCTGATCTATAACTTTCAGCTGTTCTCTTGTTGAATGTTTATATTACTTTTTTTTAGCTACCAGTACACTGAAGACCGCAACAGCAACCACTTCTATACAAACTACTACATCCCCAGTTACAAGTAAGTGACCATAAGACGTGTTTGAGTGACAGTGGTTTAAGAAATGCATCATTAAACTTTAAAAATGTAATTGACATATAGTAACAAGGACCCCTAAAAGAAAGCAGTCTTTATCTCCATTGTGAGAGTCCCAAGGTGAGGATGTTAACTTGTCAGGTAATAGTATTATCCAATTCAGAGTCACCCATCTTGTCTCGCTACACCTCACTGCTGCTGAGCCAAAATTTCAGTTGGAAAAAGGATATAGTGATAAACGTACTTGGAATCTTTAAGGGAAAATTCTGCAGGAAAGATCTATAAAATTCCTCAACCAAATGTGGAATAAGTAGAATAATCCATGGAACTTTTTGTGCTACCCCGATCTCCCAATACAACAATTGTGGTTTTAAATTATTGTCAAATATCTCGATTTTGTTGAATAGTCTTGATTTTCAGAGTTTGAAAGGAGCAGGATTTAATCTGCTAGGGGAGTGACATCTTTACTATGGTCAGGGTTTAGACGTGTCTAGGATAGGTCCAACTCGTCCAGATTTTCAGACCCTGGAATGTAGGAGACTTGGTTCTATTGGTTTCCATTGCTTTACCATACTCCTTGCAGGGGTTTTAGATAAATGAAATGTGTAACATCGATTATTTTGTTAGATATAGTTTGTTTTCAAAATTGTGCCAACAGATTTTTGTCTTTACACGTGGTATTTAAGGGATCATTGTTATTACCTATACGGTGTGGATAAAATACATGAACATAGAAATTATCCAATTTAGAAATCTGCACAATCATCTACGTTTTCATGTCGGAATTCCACAGTACATGGCATACACCAGTGAAAACATCATCACAAAGCACTGCTACTATAACATTTGTGCCATTTACATTACTAATTTAAACCCTTCCATCCCAAACTAATGGAAAAAGGGAAATTGGCAGTAATACTTCATTCTTGATATTAGAAAAGTTATTTAAGTACAGAGGTTCTCATTAAAGGGAGTTTTCATGAGCAATCACAGTTCTTACATCACCTTCGGGAACATTAAACATATATATATATATATATATATATATATATATATATATATATATATATATGGGCAATACATGATATTTACTTTGTCTTCTAAAACCTGATCTAGCACTTCCTCATGTTCTCTAGATTAATGTTTATATTATTTTTGTTTTAGATACCGGTACATCTCAACCCACGGAAACAAGCACTTCTCTAGAGACATCTACTTCTCCTTTTTCATGTAAGTGACCAGATGAGGTGCCATTTTCCCAAAAATTTTGATAAGACCTCAAGATGTTTGTGCCTATTTCAAGATTCTTTCCATGTGTAGTTGTTAGGAAAAGTATAAACGTCATAATACTGAACAAAAATTATACTGTAAGTTTTAATATGTGGAGCTATGACAAGTTACCCTGTCTGCATACATAACTACATACATGCTCACTATTTGTGGGATTGGAGACCCTGATAGTAATTTGCATGCTGGCTAATGGAAAAACATCACTTTTAAATGGTTTCATTTATCAAAACATAATATTGCTCCTAATTTACATGGTAACTAAATCATGCGTAAGGGCAATTTGGGACTCTTCATTTCATGCTCATATATATATTTATATTTTGGTTACTCAATTGGTAGAACGTCACCTCTCGATGCACCTTCCCAAATTTGATATGAAAGTTTTAAAATGATCCTGTTGTTGGAGAGGTAATGAGGTTTTGCTTCCCACATCAAAATGTTTCTGAATGTTTGAAAATAATTCTGGGTCAAGGACAGCTAAAAAGTAAATAGTTGTTCGAAGTCGAAAAGGCTCTGCACCCATCGTCTAAGCTGAGAGTGTCCCTTAAAAATGCAATCGCCATCAATCCCGGATTCTTATTTAAATGACATTAATATAAATAAAATTCTAAATTTATACATGACTGTGGAAATATGAGATGCATTCCTGCCCAGAGATCCAGTGGTAACTTATGACAGATTTCTAATTATTTAGCTGTGGATTGCCCGAGATATTTAATGCAAAATTATCTCTAAACCAGTAGAAAAAAATGAGTAATGGGAAATATGCCTTATACATGTTTTTCAAATGGATTAGAAAAATAATAATTCTCATTTCTGTCGTAAATGTTGAGCAATGATGGTACTTGTATGACTCCTTAGTGGACTTCAAGAACATATATGACCCATATCATCATATTTTCTTTGGTTTGTTCAACCTGATCTATAACTTTCAGCTGTTCTCTTGTTGAATGTTTATATTACTTTTTTTTAGCTACCAGTACACTGCAGACCGCAACAGCAACCACTTCTATACAAACTACTACATCCCCAGTTACAAGTAAGTGCCCATAAGACGTGTTTGAGTGACAGTGGTTTAAGAAAGGCATCATTAAACTTTAAAAATGTAATTGACATATAGTACCAAGGACCCCTAAAAGAAAGCAGTCTTTATCTCCATTGTGAGAGTCCCAAGGTGAGGATGTTAACTTGTCAGGTAATAGTATTATCCAATTCAGGGTCACCCTCCTTGTCTAGCTACAACTCACTGCTGCTGAGCCAGAATTTCAGTTGGAAAAAGGTTATAGTGATAATCATACTTGGAATCTTTAAGGGAAACTTCTGCTGGAAAAATCTATAAAATTCCTCAACCAAATGTGGAATGAGTCGAATATTCCATGGAACTGTTTGTGCTACCCCAATCTCCCAATACAACAATTGTGGTTTTAAATTATTGTCAAATATCTTGATTTTAACAGTTTGAAAGGAGCAAGATTTAATCTGCTAGGGGAGTGACATCTTTACTATGGTCATGGTTTAGACGTGTCTGGGATAGGTCCAACTCGTCCAGATTTTCAGACCCTGGAATGTAGGAGACTTGGTTCAATTGGTTTCCATTGCTTAACCAAGCTCCTTGCAGGGGTTTTAGATAAATGAAGTGTGTAACATCGATTATTATGTTAGATATAGTTTGTCTTCAAAATTGTGCCAACAGATTTTTGTCTTTACACGTGGTATTTAAGGGATCATTGTTATTACCTAAAAGGTGTGGATAAAATACATGAACATAGAAATTATCCAATTTGGAAATCTGCACAATCATCTACGTTTTCATGTTGGAGTTCCACAGTACATGTCATGCACCAGTGAAAACATCATCACAAAGCACTGCTACTATAACATGTGTGCCATTCACATTACTAATTTAAACCCTTTCATCCCAAACTAATGGAAAAAGGGAAAGAGGGAGTAATACGTCATTCTTGATATTAGAAAAGTTATTTAAGAACAGAGGTTCTCATTAAAGTGATGTTTCATGAGCAATCACAGTTCTTACAGCAACTTCGGGAACATTAAGCATATATATATATATATATATATATATATATATATATATATATATATGGGCAATACATGATTTTTACTTTGTCTTCTAAAACCTGATCTAGCACTTCCTCATGTTCTCTAGATTAATGTTTATATTATATTTGTTTTAGATACCGGTACATCTCAACCCACGGAAACAAGCACTTCTCTAGAGACATCTACTTCTCCTTTTTCATGTAAGTGCCCAGATGAGGTGTCATTTTCCAAAAATTTTTGATAAGACCTCAAAATGTTTGTGCCTATTTCAAGATTCTTCCCATGTGTAGTGTTTAGGAAAAGTATAAACATCATAATACTGAACATAAATTGTACTGTAAGTTGTGATGTGTGGAGCTATGGCAAGTTACCCTGTCTGCATACATAAGTACATACATGCTCACTATTTGTGGGATTGGAGACCCTGATAGTAATTTGCATGCTGGCCTATGGAAAAACATCACTTTTAAATGATTTCATTAATCAAAACATAATATTGCTCCTAATTTACATGGTAACTAAATCATGCGTAAGGGCAATTTGGGACTCTTCATTTCATGCTCATATATATATTTATATTTTGGTTACTCAATTGGTAGAACGTCACCTCTCGATGCACCTTCCCAAATTTGATATGAAAGTTTTAAAATGATCCTGTTGTTGGAGAGGTAATGATGTTTTGCTTCCCACATCAAAATGTTTCTGAATGTTTGAAAATAATTCTGGGTCAAGGACAGCTAAAAAGTAAATAGTTGTTCGAAGTCGAAAAGGCTCTGCACCCATCGTCTAAGCTGAGAGTGTCCCTTAAAAATGCAATCGCCATCCATCTCGGATTCTTATTTAAATGACATTAATATAAATAAAATTCTAAATTTATACATGACTGTGGAAATATGAGATGCATTCCTGCCCAGAGATCCAGTGGTAACTTATGACAGATTTCTAATTATTTAGCTGTGGATTGCCCGAGATATTTAATGCAAAATTATCTCTAAACCAGTAGAAAAAAATGAGTAATGGGAAATATGCCTTATACATGTTTTTCAAATGGATTAGAAAAATAATAATTCTCATTTCTGTCGTAAATGTTAAGCAATGATGGTACTTGTATGACTCCTTAGTGGACTTCAAGAACATATATGACCCATATCATCATATTTTCTTTGGTTTGTTCAACCTGATCTATAACTTTCAGCTGTTCTCTTGTTAAATGTTTATATTACTTTTTTTTAGCTACCAGTACACTGCAGACCGCAACAGCAACCACTTCTATACAAACTACTACATCCCCAGTTACAAGTAAGTGCCCATAAGACGTGTTTGAGTGACAGTGGTTTAAGAAAGGCATCATTAAACTTTAAAAATGTAATTGACATATAGTACCAAGGACCCCTAAAAGAAAGCAGTCTTTATCTCCATTGTGAGAGTCCCAAGGTGAGGATGTTAACTTGTCAGGTAATAGTATTATCCAATTCAGGGTCACCCTCCTTGTCTAGCTACAACTCACTGCTGCTGAGCCAGAATTTCAGTTGGAAAAAGGTTATAGTGATAATCATACTTGGAATCTTTAAGGGAAACTTCTGCTGGAAAAATCTATAAAATTCCTCAACCAAATGTGGAATGAGTCGAATATTACATGGAACTGTTTGTGCTACCCCAATCTCCCAATACAACAATTGTGGTTTTAAATTATTGTCAAATATCTCGATTTTGTTGGATAGTCTTGATTTTAACAGTTTGAAAGGAGCAAGATTTAATCTGCTAGGGGAGTGACATCTTTACTATGGTCATGGTTTAGACGTGTCTGGGATAGGTCCAACTCGTCCAGATTTTCAGACCCTGGAATGTAGGAGACTTGGTTCAATTGGTTTCCATTGCTTTACCATGCTCCTTGCAGGGGTTTTAGATAAATGAAGTGTGTAACATCGATTATTATGTTAGATATAGTTTGTCTTCAAAATTGTGCCAACAGATTTTTGTCTTTACACGTGGTATTTAAGGGATCATTGTTATTACCTAAAAGGTGTGGATAAAATACATGAACATAGAAATTATCCAATTTGGAAATCTGCACAATCATCTACGTTTTCATGTTGGAGTTCCACAGTACATGTCATGCACCAGTGAAAACATCATCACAAAGCACTGCTACTATAACATGTGTGCCATTCACATTACTAATTTAAACCCTTTCATCCCAAACTAATGGAAAAAGGGAAAGAGGGAGTAATACTTCATTCTTGATATTAGAAAAGTTATTTAAGAACAGAGGTTCTCATTAAAGTGATGTTTCATGAGCAATCACAGTTCTTACAGCAACTTCGGGAACATTAAGCATATATATATATATATATATATATATATATATATATGGGCAATACATGATATTTACTTTGTCTTCTAAAACCTGATCTAGCACTTCCTCATGTTCTCTAGATTAATGTTTATATTATTTTTGTTTTAGATACCGGTACATCTCAACCCACGGAAACAAGCACTTCTCTAGAGACATCTACTTCTCCTTTTTCATGTAAGTGCCCAGATGAGGTGTCATTTTCCAAAAATTTTTGATAAGACCTCAAAATGTTTGTGCCTATTTCAAGATTCTTCCCATGTGTAGTGTTTAGGAAAAGTATAAACGTCATAATACTGAACATAAATTGTACTGTAAGTTGTGATGTGTGGAGCTATGGCAAGTTACCCTGTCTGCATACATAAGTACATACATGCTCACTATTTGTGGGATTGGAGACCCTGATAGTAATTTGCATGCTGGCCTATGGAAAAACATCACTTTTAAATGATTTCATTAATCAAAACATAATATTGCTCCTAATTTACATGGTAACTAAATCATGCGTAAGGGCAATTTGGGACTCTTCATTTCATGCTCATATATATATTTATATTTTGGTTACTCAATTGGTAGAACGTCACCTCTCGATGCACCTTCCCAAATTTGATATGAAAGTTTTAAAATGATCCTGTTGTTGGAGAGGTAATGATGTTTTGCTTCCCACATCAAAATGTTTCTGAATGTTTGAAAATAATTCTGGGTCAAGGACAGCTAAAAAGTAAATAGTTGTTCGAAGTCGAAAAGGCTCTGCACCCATCGTCTAAGCTGAGAGTGTCCCTTAAAAATGCAATCGCCATCCATCCCGGATTCTTATTTAAATGACATTAATATAAATAAAATTCTAAATTTATACATGACTGTGGAAATATGAGATGCATTCCTGCCCAGAGATCCAGTGGTAACTTATGACAGATTTCTAATTATTTAGCTGTGGATTGCCCGAGATATTTAATGCAAAATTATCTCTAAACCAGTAGAAAAAAATGAGTAATGGGAAATATGCCTTATACATGTTTTTCAAATGGATTAGAAAAATAATAATTCTCATTTCTGTCGTAAATGTTAAGCAATGATGGTACTTGTATGACTCCTTAGTGGACTTCAACAACATATATGACCCATATCATCATATTTTCTTTGGTTTGTTCAACCTGATCTATAACTTTCAGCTGTTCTCTTGTTAAATGTTTATATTACTTTTTTTTAGCTACCAGTACACTGCAGACCGCAACAGCAACCACTTCTATACAAACTACTACATCCCCAGTTACAAGTAAGTGCCCATAAGACGTGTTTGAGTGACAGTGGTTTAAGAAAGGCATCATTAAACTTTAAAAATGTAATTGACATATAGTACCAAGGACCCCTAAAAGAAAGCAGTCTTTATCTCCATTGTGAGAGTCCCAAGGTGAGGATGTTAACTTGTCAGGTAATAGTATTATCCAATTCAGGGTCACCCTCCTTGTCTAGCTACAACTCACTGCTGCTGAGCCAGAATTTCAGTTGGAAAAAGGTTATAGTGATAATCATACTTGGAATCTTTAAGGGAAACTTCTGCTGGAAAAATCTATAAAATTCCTCAACCAAATGTGGAATGAGTCGAATATTACATGGAACTGTTTGTGCTACCCCAATCTCCCAATACAACAATTGTGGTTTTAAATTATTGTCAAATATCTCGATTTTGTTGGATAGTCTTGATTTTAACAGTTTGAAAGGAGCAAGATTTAATCTGCTAGGGGAGTGACATCTTTACTATGGTCATGGTTTAGACGTGTCTGGGATAGGTCCAACTCGTCCAGATTTTCAGACCCTGGAATGTAGGAGACTTGGTTCAATTGGTTTCCATTGCTTTACCATGCTCCTTGCAGGGGTTTTAGATAAATGAAGTGTGTAACATCGATTATTATGTTAGATATAGTTTGTCTTCAAAATTGTGCCAACAGATTTTTGTCTTTACACGTGGTATTTAAGGGATCATTGTTATTACCTAAAAGGTGTGGATAAAATACATGAACATAGAAATTATCCAATTTGGAAATCTGCACAATCATCTACGTTTTCATGTTGGAGTTCCACAGTACATGTCATGCACCAGTGAAAACATCATCACAAAGCACTGCTACTATAACATGTGTGCCATTCACATTACTAATTTAAACCCTTTCATCCCAAACTAATGGAAAAAGGGAAAGAGGGAGTAATACTTCATTCTTGATATTAGAAAAGTTATTTAAGAACAGAGGTTCTCATTAAAGTGATGTTTCATGAGCAATCACAGTTCTTACAGCAACTTCGGGAACATTAAGCATATATATATATATATATATATATATATATATATGGGCAATACATGATATTTACTTTGTCTTCTAAAACCTGATCTAGCACTTCCTCATGTTCTCTAGATTAATGTTTATATTATTTTTGTTTTAGATACCGGTACATCTCAACCCACGGAAACAAGCACTTCTCTAGAGACATCTACTTCTCCTTTTTCATGTAAGTGCCCAGATGAGGTGTCATTTTCCAAAAATTTTTGATAAGACCTCAAAATGTTTGTGCCTATTTCAAGATTCTTCCCATGTGTAGTGTTTAGGAAAAGTATAAACGTCATAATACTGAACATAAATTGTACTGTAAGTTGTGATGTGTGGAGCTATGGCAAGTTACCCTGTCTGCATACATAAGTACATACATGCTCACTATTTGTGGGATTGGAGACCCTGATAGTAATTTGCATGCTGGCCTATGGAAAAACATCACTTTTAAATGATTTCATTAATCAAAACATAATATTGCTCCTAATTTACATGGTAACTAAATCATGCGTAAGGGCAATTTGGGACTCTTCATTTCATGCTCATATATATATTTATATTTTGGTTACTCAATTGGTAGAACGTCACCTCTCGATGCACCTTCCCAAATTTGATATGAAAGTTTTAAAATGATCCTGTTGTTGGAGAGGTAATGATGTTTTGCTTCCCACATCAAAATGTTTCTGAATGTTTGAAAATAATTCTGGGTCAAGGACAGCTAAAAAGTAAATAGTTGTTCGAAGTCGAAAAGGCTCTGCACCCATCGTCTAAGCTGAGAGTGTCCCTTAAAAATGCAATCGCCATCCATCCCGGATTCTTATTTAAATGACATTAATATAAATAAAATTCTAAATTTATACATGACTGTGGAAATATGAGATGCATTCCTGCCCAGAGATCCAGTGGTAACTTATGACAGATTTCTAATTATTTAGCTGTGGATTGCCCGAGATATTTAATGCAAAATTATCTCTAAACCAGTAGAAAAAAATGAGTAATGGGAAATATGCCTTATACATGTTTTTCAAATGGATTAGAAAAATAATAATTCTCATTTCTGTCGTAAATGTTAAGCAATGATGGTACTTGTATGACTCCTTAGTGGACTTCAACAACATATATGACCCATATCATCATATTTTCTTTGGTTTGTTCAACCTGATCTATAACTTTCAGCTGTTCTCTTGTTAAATGTTTATATTACTTTTTTTTAGCTACCAGTACACTGCAGACCGCAACAGCAACCACTTCTATACAAACTACTACATCCCCAGTTACAAGTAAGTGCCCATAAGACGTGTTTGAGTGACAGTGGTTTAAGAAAGGCATCATTAAACTTTAAAAATGTAATTGACATATAGTACCAAGGACCCCTAAAAGAAAGCAGTCTTTATCTCCATTGTGAGAGTCCCAAGGTGAGGATGTTAACTTGTCAGGTAATAGTATTATCCAAATCAGGGTCACCCTCCTTGTCTAGCTACAACTCACTACTGCTGAGCCAGAATTTCAGTTGGAAAAAGGTTATAGTGATAATCATACTTGGAATCTTTAAGGGAAACTTCTGCTGGAAAAATCTATAAAATTCCTCAACCAAATGTGGAATGAGTCGAATATTCCATGGAACTGTTTGTGCTACCCCAATCTCCCAATACAACAATTGTGGTTTTAAATTATTGTCAAATATCTCGATTTTGTTGGATAGTCTTGATTTTAACAGTTTGAAAGGAGCAAGATTTAATCTGCTAGGGGAGTGACATCTTTACTATGGTCATGGTTTAGACGTGTCTGGGATAGGTCCAACTCGTCCAGATTTTCAGACCCTGGAATGTAGGAGACTTGGTTCAATTGGTTTCCATTGCTTAACCAAGCTCCTTGCAGGGGTTTTAGATAAATGAAGTGTGTAACATCGATTATTATGTTAGATATAGTTTGTCTTCAAAATTGTGCCAACAGATTTTTGTCTTTACACGTGGTATTTAAGGGATCATTGTTATTACCTAAAAGGTGTGGATAAAATACATGAACATAGAAATTATCCAATTTGGAAATCTGCACAATCATCTACGTTTTCATGTTGGAGTTCCACAGTACATGTCATGCACCAGTGAAAACATCATCACAAAGCACTGCTACTATAACATGTGTGCCATTCACATTACTAATTTAAACCCTTTCATCCCAAACTAATGAAAAAAGGGAAAGAGGGAGTAATACTTCATTCTTGATATTAGAAAAGTTATTTAAGAACAGAGGTTCTCATTAAAGTGATGTTTCATGAGCAATCACAGTTCTTACAGCAACTTCGGGAACATTAAGCATATATATATATATATATATATATATATATATATATATATATATATATATATATGGGCAATACATGATTTTTACTTTGTCTTCTAAAACCTGATCTAGCACTTCCTCATGTTCTCTAGATTAATGTTTATATTATTTTTGTTTTAGATACCGGTACATCTCAACCCACGGAAACAAGCACTTCTCTAGAGACATCTACTTCTCCTTTTTCATGTAAGTGCCCAGATGAGGTGTCATTTTCCAAAAATTTTTGATAAGACCTCAAAATGTTTGTGCCTATTTCAAGATTCTTCCCATGTGTAGTGTTTAGGAAAAGTATAAACGTCATAATACTGAACATAAATTGTACTGTAAGTTGTGATGTGTGGAGCTATGGCAAGTTACCCTGTCTGCATACATAAGTACATACATGCTCACTATTTGTGGGATTGGAGACCCTGATAGTAATTTGCATGCTGGCCTATGGAAAAACATCACTTTTAAATGATTTCATTAATCAAAACATAATATTGCTCCTAATTTACATGGTAACGAAATCATGCGTAAGGGCAATTTGGGACTCTTCATTTCATGCTCATATATATATTTATATTTTGGTTACTCAATTGGTAGAACGTCACCTCTCGATGCACCTTCCCAAATTTGATATGAAAGTTTTAAAATGATCCTGTTGTTGGAGAGGTAATGATGTTTTGCTTCCCACATCAAAATGTTTCTGAATGTTTGAAAATAATTCTGGGTCAAGGACAGCTAAAAAGTAAATAGTTGTTCGAAGTCGAAAAGGCTCTGCACCCATCGTCTAAGCTGAGAGTGTCCCTTAAAAATGCAATCGCCATCCATCCCGGATTCTTATTTAAATGACATTAATATAAATAAAATTCTAAATTTATACATGACTGTGGAAATATGAGATGCATTCCTGCCCAGAGATCCAGTGGTAACTTATGACAGATTTCTAATTATTTAGCTGTGGATTGCCCGAGATATTTAATGCAAAATTATCTCTAAACCAGTAGAAAAAAATGAGTAATGGGAAATATGCCTTATACATGTTTTTCAAATGGATTAGAAAAATAATAATTCTCATTTCTGTCGTAAATGTTAAGCAATGATGGTACTTGTATGACTCCTTAGTGGACTTCAAGAACATATATGACCCATATCATCATATTTTCTTTGGTTTGTTCAACCTGATCTATAACTTTCAGCTGTTCTCTTGTTAAATGTTTATATTACTTTTTTTTAGCTACCAGTACACTGCAGACCGCAACAGCAACCACTTCTATACAAACTACTACATCCCCAGTTACAAGTAAGTGCCCATAAGACGTGTTTGAGTGACAGTGGTTTAAGAAAGGCATCATTAAACTTTAAAAATGTAATTGACATATAGTACCAAGGACCCCTAAAAGAAAGCAGTCTTTATCTCCATTGTGAGAGTCCCAAGGTGAGGATGTTAACTTGTCAGGTAATAGTATTATCCAATTCAGGGTCACCCTCCTTGTCTAGCTACAACTCACTGCTGCTGAGCCAGAATTTCAGTTGGAAAAAGGTTATAGTGATAATCATACTTGGAATCTTTAAGGGAAACTTCTGCTGGAAAAATCTATAAAATTCCTCAACCAAATGTGGAATGAGTCGAATATTACATGGAACTGTTTGTGCTACCCCAATCTCCCAATACAACAATTGTGGTTTTAAATTATTGTCAAATATCTCGATTTTGTTGGATAGTCTTGATTTTAACAGTTTGAAAGGAGCAAGATTTAATCTGCTAGGGGAGTGACATCTTTACTATGGTCATGGTTTAGACGTGTCTGGGATAGGTCCAACTCGTCCAGATTTTCAGACCCTGGAATGTAGGAGACTTGGTTCAATTGGTTTCCATTGCTTTACCATGCTCCTTGCAGGGGTTTTAGATAAATGAAGTGTGTAACATCGATTATTATGTTAGATATAGTTTGTCTTCAAAATTGTGCCAACAGATTTTTGTCTTTACACGTGGTATTTAAGGGATCATTGTTATTACCTAAAAGGTGTGGATAAAATACATGAACATAGAAATTATCCAATTTGGAAATCTGCACAATCATCTACGTTTTCATGTTGGAGTTCCACAGTACATGTCATGCACCAGTGAAAACATCATCACAAAGCACTGCTACTATAACATGTGTGCCATTCACATTACTAATTTAAACCCTTTCATCCCAAACTAATGGAAAAAGGGAAAGAGGGAGTAATACTTCATTCTTGATATTAGAAAAGTTATTTAAGAACAGAGGTTCTCATTAAAGTGATGTTTCATGAGCAATCACAGTTCTTACAGCAACTTCGGGAACATTAAGCATATATATATATATATATATATATATATATATATATATATGGGCAACACATGATATTTACTTTGTCTTCTAAAACCTGATCTAGCACTTCCTCATGTTCTCTAGATTAATGTTTATATTATTTTTGTTTTAGATACCGGTACATCTCAACCCACGGAAACAAGCACTTCTCTAGAGACATCTACTTCTCCTTTTTCATGTAAGTGCCCAGATGAGGTGTCATTTTCCAAAAATTTTTGATAAGACCTCAAAATGTTTGTGCCTATTTCAAGATTCTTCCCATGTGTAGTGTTTAGGAAAAGTATAAACGTCATAATACTGAACATAAATTATACTGTAAGTTGTGATGTGTGGAGCTATGGCAAGTTACCCTGTCTGCATACATAAGTACATACATGCTCACTATTTGTGGGATTGGAGACCCTGATAGTAATTTGCATGCTGGCCTATGGAAAAACATCACTTTTAAATGGTTTCATTAATCAAAACATAATATTGCTCCTAATTTACATGGTAACTAAATCATGCGTAAGGGCAATTTGGGACTCTTCATTTCATGCTCATATATATATTTATATTTTGGTTACTCAATTGGTAGAACGTCACCTCTCGATGCACCTTCCCAAATTTGATATGAAAGTTTTAAAATGATCCTGTTGTTGGAGAGGTAATGAGGTTTTGCTTCCCACATCAAAATGTTTCTGAATGTTTGAAAATAATTCTGGGTCAAGGACAGCTAAAAAATAAATAGTTGTTCGAAGTCGAAAAGTCTCTGCACCCATCGTCTAAGCTGAGAGTGTCCCTTAAAAATGCAATCGCCATCCATCCCGGATTCTTATTTAAATGACATTAATATAAATAAAATTCTAAATTTATACATGACTGTGGAAATATGAGATGCATTCCTGCCCAGAGATCCAGTGGTAACTTATGACAGATTTCTAATTATTTAGCTGTGGATTGCCCGAGATATTTAATGCAAAATTATCTCTAAACCAGTAGAAAAAAATGAGTAATGGGAAATATGCCTTATACATGTTTTTCAAATGGATTAGAAAAATAATAATTCTCATTTCTGTCGTAAATGTTGAGCAATGATGGTACTTGTATGACTCCTTAGTGGACTTCAAGAACATATATGACCCATATCATCATATTTTCTTTGGTTTGTTCAACCTGATCTATAACTTTCAGCTGTTCTCTTGTTGAATGTTTATATTACTTTTTTTTAGCTACCAGTACACTGCAGACCGCAACAGCAACCACTTCTATACAAACTACTACATCCCCAGTTACAAGTAAGTGCCCATAAGACGTGTTTGAGTGACAGTGGTTTAAGAAAGGCATCATTAAACTTTAAAAATGTAATTGACATATAGTACCAAGGACCCCTAAAAGAAAGCAGTCTTTATCTCCATTGTGAGAGTCCCAAGGTGAGGATGTTAACTTGTCAGGTAATAGTATTATCCAATTCAGGGTCACCCTCCTTGTCTAGCTACACCTCACTGCTGCTGAGCCAGAATTTCAGTTGGAAAAAGGTTATAGTGATAATCATACTTGGAATCTTTAAGGGAAACTTCTGCTGGAAAAATCTATAAAATTCCTCAACCAAATGTGGAATGAGTCGAATATTCCATGGAACTGTTTGTGCTACCCCAATCTCCCAATACAACAATTGTGGTTTTAAATTATTGTCAAATATCTCGATTTTGTTGGATAGTCTTGATTTTAACAGTTTGAAAGGAGCAGGATTTAATCTGCTAGGGGAGTGACATCTTTACTATGGTCATGGTTTAGACGTGTCTGGGATAGGTCCAACTCGTCCAGATTTTCAGACCCTGGAATGTAGGAGACTTGGTTCAATTGGTTTCCATTGCTTTACCATGCTCCTTGCAGGGGTTTTAGATAAATGAAGTGTGTAACATCGATTATTATGTTAGATATAGTTTGTCTTCAAAATTGTGCCAACAGATTTTTGTCTTTACACGTGGTATTTAAGGGATCATTGTTATTACCTAAAAGGTGTGGATAAAATACATGAACATAGAAATTATCCAATTTGGAAATCTGCACAATCATCTACGTTTTCATGTTGGAGTTCCACAGTACATGTCATGCACCAGTGAAAACATCATCACAAAGCACTGCTACTATAACATGTGTGCCATTCACATTACTAATTTAAACCCTTTCATCCCAAACTAATGGAAAAAGGGAAAGAGGGAGTAATACGTCATTCTTGATATTAGAAAAGTTATTTAAGAACAGAGGTTCTCATTAAAGTGATGTTTCATGAGCAATCACAGTTCTTACAGCAACTTCGGGAACATTAAGCATATATATATATATATATATATATATGGGCAATACATGATATTTACTTTGTCTTCTAAAACCTGATCTAGCACTTCCTCATGTTCTCTAGATTAATGTTTATATTATTTTTGTTTTAGATACCGGTACATCTCAACCCACGGAAACAAGCACTTCTCTAGAGACATCTACTTCTCCTTTTTCATGTAAGTGCCCAGATGAGGTGTCATTTTCCAAAAATTTTTGATAAGACCTCAAAATGTTTGTGCCTATTTCAAGATTCTTCCCATGTGTAGTGTTTAGGAAAAGTATAAACGTCATAATACTGAACATAAATTGTACTGTAAGTTGTGATGTGTGGAGCTATGGCAAGTTACCCTGTCTGCATACATAAGTACATACATGCTCACTATTTGTGGGATTGGAGACCCTGATAGTAATTTGCATGCTGGCCTAAGGAAAAACATCACTTTTAAATGGTTTCATTAATCAAAACATAATATTGCTCCTAATTTACATGGTAACTAAATCATGCGTAAGGGCAATTTGGGACTCTTCATTTCATGCTCATATATATATTTATATTTTGGTTACTCAATTGGTAGAACGTCACCTCTCGATGCACCTTCCCAAATTTGATATGAAAGTTTTAAAATGATCCTGTTGTTGGAGAGGTAATGATGTTTTGCTTCCCACATCAAAATGTTTCTGAATGTTTGAAAATAATTCTGGGTCAAGGACAGCTAAAAAGTAAATAGTTGTTCGAAGTCGAAAAGTCTCTGCACCCATCGTCTAAGCTGAGAGTGTCCCTTAAAAATGCAATCGCCATCCATCCCGGATTCTTATTTAAATGACATTAATATAAATAAAATTCTAAATTTATACATGACTGTGGAAATATGAGATGCATTCCTGCCCAGAGATCCAGTGGTAACTTATGACAGATTTCTAATTATTTAGCTGTGGATTGCCCGAGATATTTAATGCAAAATTATCTCTAAACCAGTAGAAAAAAATGAGTAATGGGAAATATGCCTTATACATGTTTTTCAAATGGATTAGAAAAATAATAATTCTCATTTCTGTCGTAAATGTTGAGCAATGATGGTACTTGTATGACTCCTTAGTGGACTTCAAGAACATATATGACCCATATCATCATATTTTCTTTGGTTTGTTCAACCTGATCTATAACTTTCAGCTGTTCTCTTGTTGAATGTTTATATTACTTTTTTTTAGCTACCAGTACACTGCAGACCGCAACAGCAACCACTTCTATACAAACTACTACATCCCCAGTTACAAGTAAGTGCCCATAAGACGTGTTTGAGTGACAGTGGTTTAAGAAAGGCATCATTAAACTTTAAAAATGTAATTGACATATAGTACCAAGGACCCCTAAAAGAAAGCAGTCTTTATCTCCATTGTGAGAGTCCCAAGGTGAGGATGTTAACTTGTCAGGTAATAGTATTATCCAATTCAGGGTCACCCTCCTTGTCTAGCTACAACTCACTGCTGCTGAGCCAGAATTTCAGTTGGAAAAAGGTTATAGTGATAATCATACTTGGAATCTTTAAGGGAAACTTCTGCTGGAAAAATCTATAAAATTCCTCAACCAAATGTGGAATGAGTCGAATATTCCATGGAACTGTTTGTGCTACCCCAATCTCCCAATACAACAATTGTGGTTTTAAATTATTGTCAAATATCTTGATTTTAACAGTTTGAAAGGAGCAAGATTTAATCTGCTAGGGGAGTGACATCTTTACTATGGTCATGGTTTAGACGTGTCTGGGATAGGTCCAACTCGTCCAGATTTTCAGACCCTGGAATGTAGGAGACTTGGTTCAATTGGTTTCCATTGCTTAACCAAGCTCCTTGCAGGGGTTTTAGATAAATGAAGTGTGTAACATCGATTATTATGTTAGATATAGTTTGTCTTCAAAATTGTGCCAACAGATTTTTGTCTTTACACGTGGTATTTAAGGGATCATTGTTATTACCTATACGGTGTGGATAAAATACATGAACATAGAAATTATCCAATTTGGAAATCTGCACAATCATCTACGTTTTCATGTTGGAGTTCCACAGTACATGTCATGCACCAGTGAAAACATCATCACAAAGCACTGCTACTATAACATGTGTGCCATTCACATTACTAATTTAAACCCTTTCATCCCAAACTAATGAAAAAAGGGAAAGAGGGAGTAATACTTCATTCTTGATATTAGAAAAGTTATTTAAGAACAGAGGTTCTCATTAAAGTGATGTTTCATGAGCAATCACAGTTCTTACAGCAAATTCGGGAACATTAAGCATATATATATATATATATATATATATATATATATATATATATATATATATATATATATGGGCAATACATGATTTTTACTTTGTCTTCTAAAACCTGATCTAGCACTTCCTCATGTTCTCTAGATTAATGTTTATATTATTTTTGTTTTAGATACCGGTACATCTCAACCCACGGAAACAAGCACTTCTCTAGAGACATCTACTTCTCCTTTTTCATGTAAGTGCCCAGATGAGGTGTCATTTTCCAAAAATTTTTGATAAGACCTCAAAATGTTTGTGCCTATTTCAAGATTCTTCCCATGTGTAGTGTTTAGGAAAAGTATAAACGTCATAATACTGAACATAAATTGTACTGTAAGTTGTGATGTGTGGAGCTATGGCAAGTTACCCTGTCTGCATACATAAGTACATACATGCTCACTATTTGTGGGATTGGAGACCCTGATAGTAATTTGCATGCTGGCCTATGGAAAAACATCACTTTTAAATGATTTCATTAATCAAAACATAATATTGCTCCTAATTTACATGGTAACTAAATCATGCGTAAGGGCAATTTGGGACTCTTCATTTCATGCTCATATATATATTTATATTTTGGTTACTCAATTGGTAGAACGTCACCTCTCGATGCACCTTCCCAAATTTGATATGAAAGTTTTAAAATGATCCTGTTGTTGGAGAGGTAATGATGTTTTGCTTCCCACATCAAAATGTTTCTGAATGTTTGAAAATAATTCTGGGTCAAGGACAGCTAAAAAGTAAATAGTTGTTCGAAGTCGAAAAGGCTCTGCACCCATCGTCTAAGCTGAGAGTGTCCCTTAAAAATGCAATCGCCATCCATCCCGGATTCTTATTTAAATGACATTAATATAAATAAAATTCTAAATTTATACATGACTGTGGAAATATGAGATGCATTCCTGCCCAGAGATCCAGTGGTAACTTATGACAGATTTCTAGTTATTTAGCTGTAGATTGCCCGAGATATTTAATGCAAAATTATCTCTAAACCAGTAGAAAAAAATGAGTAATGGGAAATATGCCTTATACATGTTTTTCAAATGGATTAGAAAAATAATAATTCTCATTTCTGTCGTAAATGTTAAGCAATGATGGTACTTGTATGACTCCTTAGTGGACTTCAAGAACATATATGACCCATATCATCATATTTTCTTTGGTTTGTTCAACCTGATCTATAACTTTCAGCTGTTCTCTTGTTAAATGTTTATATTACTTTTTTTTAGCTACCAGTACACTGCAGACCGCAACAGCAACCACTTCTATACAAACTACTACATCCCCAGTTACAAGTAAGTGCCCATAAGACGTGTTTGAGTGACAGTGGTTTAAGAAAGGCATCATTAAACTTTAAAAATGTAATTGACATATAGTACCAAGGACCCCTAAAAGAAAGCAGTCTTTATCTCCATTGTGAGAGTCCCAAGGTGAGGATGTTAACTTGTCAGGTAATAGTATTATCCAATTCAGGGTCACCCTCCTTGTCTAGCTACAACTCACTGCTGCTGAGCCAGAATTTCAGTTGGAAAAAGGTTATAGTGATAATCATACTTGGAATCTTTAAGGGAAACTTCTGCTGGAAAAATCTATAAAATTCCTCAACCAAATGTGGAATGAGTCGAATATTACATGGAACTGTTTGTGCTACCCCAATCTCCCAATACAACAATTGTGGTTTTAAATTATTGTCAAATATCTCGATTTTGTTGGATAGTCTTGATTTTAACAGTTTGAAAGGAGCAAGATTTAATCTGCTAGGGGAGTGACATCTTTACTATGGTCATGGTTTAGACGTGTCTGGGATAGGTCCAACTCGTCCAGATTTTCAGACCCTGGAATGTAGGAGACTTGGTTCAATTGGTTTCCATTGCTTTACCATGCTCCTTGCAGGGGTTTTAGATAAATGAAGTGTGTAACATCGATTATTATGTTAGATATAGTTTGTCTTCAAAATTGTGCCAACAGATTTTTGTCTTTACACGTGGTATTTAAGGGATCATTGTTATTACCTAAAAGGTGTGGATAAAATACATGAACATAGAAATTATCCAATTTGGAAATCTGCACAATCATCTACGTTTTCATGTTGGAGTTCCACAGTACATGTCATGCACCAGTGAAAACATCATCACAAAGCACTGCTACTATAACATGTGTGCCATTCACATTACTAATTTAAACCCTTTCATCCCAAACTAATGGAAAAAGGGAAAGAGGGAGTAATACTTCATTCTTGATATTAGAAAAGTTATTTAAGAACAGAGGTTCTCATTAAAGTGATGTTTCATGAGCAATCACAGTTCTTACAGCAACTTCGGGAACATTAAGCATATATATATATATATATATATATATATATATATATATATATATGGGCAACACATGATATTTACTTTGTCTTCTAAAACCTGATCTAGCACTTCCTCATGTTCTCTAGATTAATGTTTATATTATTTTTGTTTTAGATACCGGTACATCTCAACCCACGGAAACAAGCACTTCTCTAGAGACATCTACTTCTCCTTTTTCATGTAAGTGCCCAGATGAGGTGTCATTTTCCAAAAATTTTTGATAAGACCTCAAAATGTTTGTGCCTATTTCAAGATTCTTCCCATGTGTAGTGTTTAGGAAAAGTATAAACGTCATAATACTGAACATAAATTATACTGTAAGTTGTGATGTGTGGAGCTATGGCAAGTTACCCTGTCTGCATACATAAGTACATACATGCTCACTATTTGTGGGATTGGAGACCCTGATAGTAATTTGCATGCTGGCCTATGGAAAAACATCACTTTTAAATGGTTTCATTAATCAAAACATAATATTGCTCCTAATTTACATGGTAACTAAATCATGCGTAAGGGCAATTTGAGACACTTCATTTCATGCTCATATATATATTTATATTTTGGTTACTCAATTGGTAGAACGTCACCTCTCGATGCACCTTCCCAAATTTGATATGAAAGTTTTAAAATGATCCTGTTGTTGGAGAGGTAATGATGTTTTGCTTCCCACATCAAAATGTTTCTGAATGTTTGAAAATAATTCTGGGTCAAGGACAGCTAAAAAATAAATAGTTGTTCGAAGTCGAAAAGTCTCTGCACCCATCGTCTAAGCTGAGAGTGTCCCTTAAAAATGCAATCGCCATCCATCCCGGATTCTTATTTAAATGACATTAATATAAATAAAATTCTAAATTTATACATGACTGTGGAAATATGAGATGCATTCCTGCCCAGAGATCCAGTGGTAACTTATGACAGATTTCTAATTATTTAGCTGTGGATTGCCCGAGATATTTAATGCAAAATTATCTCTAAACCAGTAGAAAAAAATGAGTAATGGGAAATATGCCTTATACATGTTTTTCAAATGGATTAGAAAAATAATAATTCTCATTTCTGTCGTAAATGTTGAGCAATGATGGTACTTGTATGACTCCTTAGTGGACTTCAACAACATATATGACCCACATCATCATATTTTCTTTGGTTTGTTCAACCTGATCTATAACTTTCAGCTGTTCTCTTGTTGAATGTTTATATTACTTTTTTTTAGCTACCAGTACACTGCAGACCGCAACAGCAACCACTTCTATACAAACTACTACATCCCCAGTTACAAGTAAGTGCCCATAAGACGTGTTTGAGTGACAGTGGTTTAAGAAAGGCATCATTAAACTTTAAAAATGTAATTGACATATAGTACCAAGGACCCCTAAAAGAAAGCAGTCTTTATCTCCATTGTGAGAGTCCCAAGGTGAGGATGTTAACTTGTCAGGTAATAGTATTATCCAATTCAGGGTCACCCTCCTTGTCTAGCTACACCTCACTGCTGCTGAGCCAGAATTTCAGTTGGAAAAAGGTTATAGTGATAATCATACTTGGAATCTTTAAGGGAAACTTCTGCTGGAAAAATCTATAAAATTCCTCAACCAAATGTGGAATGAGTCGAATATTCCATGGAACTGTTTGTGCTACCCCAATCT
Organism: Mixophyes fleayi; assembly: GCF_038048845.1. Classification (NCBI taxonomy): domain Eukaryota; kingdom Metazoa; phylum Chordata; class Amphibia; order Anura; family Limnodynastidae; genus Mixophyes; species Mixophyes fleayi. The sequence goes on from NC_134410.1 coordinate 18,060,928, forward strand.
CCCAATACAACAATTGTGGTTTTAAATTATTGTCAAATATCTCGATTTTGTTGGATAGTCTTGATTTTAACAGTTTGAAAGGAGCAGGATTTAATCTGCTAGGGGAGTGACATCTTTACTATGGTCATGGTTTAGACGTGTCTGGGATAGGTCCAACTCGTCCAGATTTTCAGACCCTGGAATGTAGGAGACTTGGTTCAATTGGTTTCCATTGCTTTACCATGCTCCTTGCAGGGGTTTTAGATAAATGAAGTGTGTAACATCGATTATTATGTTAGATATAGTTTGTCTTCAAAATTGTTCCAACAGATTTTTGTCTTTACACGTAGTATTTAAGGGATCATTGGTATTACCTAAAAGGTGTGGATAAAATACATGAACATAGAAATTATCCAATTTGGAAATCTGCACAATCATCTACGTTTTCATGTTGGAGTTCCACAGTACATGTCATGCACCAGTGAAAACATCATCACAAAGCACTGCTACTATAACATGTGTGCCATTCACATTACTAATTTAAACCCTTTCATCCCAAACTAATGGAAAAAGGGAAAGAGGGAGTAATACGTCATTCTTGATATTAGAAAAGTTATTTAAGAACAGAGGTTCTCATTAAAGTGATGTTTCATGAGCAATCACAGTTCTTACAGCAACTGCGGGAACATTAAGCATATATATATATATATATATATATGGGCAATACATGATATTTACTTTGTCTTCTAAAACCTGATCTAGCACTTCCTCATGTTCTCTAGATTAATGTTTATATTATTTTTGTTTTAGATACCGGTACATCTCAACCCACGGAAACAAGCACTTCTCTAGAGACATCTACTTCTCCTTTTTCATGTAAGTGCCCAGATGAGGTGTCATTTTCCAAAATTTTTTGATAAGACCTCAAAATGTTTGTGCCTATTTCAAGATTCTTCCCATGTGTAGTGTTTAGGAAAAGTATAAACGTCATAATACTGAACATAAATTGTACTGTAAGTTGTAATGTGTGGAGCTATGGCAAGTTACCCTGTCTGCATACATAAGTACATACATGCTCACTATTTGTGGGATTGGAGACCCTGATAGTAATTTGCATGCTGGCTAATGGAAAAACATCACTTTTAAATGGTTTCATTAATCAAAACATAATATTGCTCCTAATTTACATGGTAACTATATCATGCGTAAGGGCAATTTGTGAATCTTCATTTCATGCTCATATATTTATTTTTATTCTGGTTACTCAATCGGTAGAACGTAACCTCTCAATGCACCTTCCAAAAATTGATCTGAAAGTTTTAAAACAATCCTGTTGTTGGAGAGGAAATGAGGTTTTACTTCTCACAACAAAATGTTTCTGAATGTTTGAAAATAATTCTGGTTCAAGGACAGTTAAAAAGTAAACAGTTGTTCGAAGTCGAAAAGGCTCTGCACCCATCGTCTATGCTGAGAGTGTCCCTTAAAAATGCAATCGCCAACCATCCCGGATTCTTATTTAAATGACATTAATAAAAATAAAATTCTGAATTTATACATGACTGTGCAATATGAGATGCATTCCTGCCCAGAGAACCAGTGGTAACTTATGACAGATTTCTAATTATTTAGCTGTGGATTGCCAGAGATCTTTAATGCAAAATTATCTCTAAACCAATAGACAAACTGAGTAATGGGAAATATGCCTTATACATGTTTTTCAAATGGATTAGAAAAATAATAATTCTCATTTCTGTCGTAAATGTTGAGCAATGATGGTACTTGTATGACGCCTTAGTGGAATTCAAGAACATTTATGACCCATATCATCATATTTTCTTTGGTTTGTTCAACCTGATCTATAGCTTTCCACTGTTCTCTTGTTGAATGTTTATATAACTTTTTTTAGCTACCAGTACACTGCAGAGAGCAACAGCAACCACTTCTATACAAACTACTACGTCCCAAGTTACAAGTAAGTGACCATAAGACTTGTTTGAGTGACAGTGGTTTAAGAAATGCATCATTAAACTTTAAAAATGTAATTGACATATAGTAACAAGGACCCCTAAAAGAAAGCAGTCTTTATCTCCATTGTGAGAGTCCCAAGGTGAGGATGTTACCTTGTCAGGTAATAGTATTATCCAATTCAGGGTCACCCTTCTTGTCTAGCTACACCTCACTGCTGCTGAGCCAGAGTTTCAGTTGGAAAACAGTAATAGTGATAATCATACTTGGAATCTTTAAGGGAAAATTTTGCTGGAAAAATCTATAAAATTCCTCAACCAAATGTGGAATGAGTCGAATTTTAATAGAACTGTTTGTGCTACAATCTTCCCATATAACAATTGTGGTTTTCAATTATTGTCAAATATAAAGATTTTGTTGGACAGTCTAGATTATCAGAGTTTGAAAGGAGCAAGATTTATTCTTCTAGGGCAGTGACATCTTAACTATGGTCAAAGTTTGGACATATCTGAGGTAGGTCCAACTTTTCCAGATTTCAGACCCTGGAATGTAGGAGACATGGTTTTATTGCTTTTCTTTGCTTTACCAGGCTTCTTGCAGGGGATTTAGATAAATGAAATGTGTAACATAGATTATTTTTTTATATATAGTTTCTCAACAAAATTGTGCCAAATGAATTTTTGTCTTTACACGTGCTATTTAAGAGATCATTGTCATTACCTATATGGTGTGGATAAAATACATGAACATACACATTATCCAATTTGTACATCTGCACAATCACCTAAGTTTCGATGTTGGAATTCCACAGTACATGTCATACACCAGTGAAAACTTCATTACAAAGCACTGCTACTATGACATTTGTCCCATTCACATTGCTAATTTAAACCCTTTTATCCCAAACTAATGGAAACAGAGAAATTGGCAGTAATAATTAATTCTTGATATTGGACAACTAATTTAAGAACAGAGGTTCTCATTAAAGTGATTTTTCATGAGCAATCACAGTTCTTACAGCTCCTTAGGGAACATCAAGTATATATTTATGGGCAATACATGATATTTACTTTGTCTTCTAAAACCTGATCTAGCATTTCTTCGTGTGTTCTAGATTAATGTTTATATTAATTTTGTTGTAGATACAAGTACACCTCAACCCACGGAAACAAGCACTTCTCTAGAGACATCTACTTCTCCTATTATATGTAAGTGCCCAGATGAGGTGTCATTTTTTTTTAAAGTTTTGATAAGACTTCAAGATGTTTGTGCCTATTTCAAAATTCTTCCCATGTGTAGTGTTTGGGATAAGTCTAAATTTCATAATACTGTACTAAAATTGTACTGTATGCTGTAATATGAGGAGCTATAGCAAGTTACCCTGTCTGCATACATAAGTACATACATGCTCACTATTTGTGGGATTGGAGACCCTGATAGTAATTTGCATGCTGGCTAATGAAAAAACATCACTTTTAAATGGTTCCCTTAATCAGTACATAATATTGCTCCTAATTTACATGGTAACTAAATCATGGTTAAGGGCAATTTGGGACTCTTCATTTCATGCTCTTATTTGTATTTTTATTCTTGATACTTAATTGGTAGAACGTCACCTCTGAAACCACCTTCCCAAATTTGGTCTGAAAGTTTTAAAATGATCCTGTTGTTGGAGAGGTAATGAGGTTCTGCTTCTCACATCAAAATGTTTCTGAATGTCTGAAAATAATTCTGGGTCAAGGACAGTTGAAAAGAAAATAGTTGTTTCAGGTGGAAAAAGGCTCTGCACCCATCCTCTAAGCTGAGAGTGTCCCTTAAAAATGTAATCGCCATCCATCCAGGATTCCTATTTAAATGCCATTAATATAAAAAAATAAAATCTAAATTTCTACATGACTGTGCAATATGAGATGCATTCCTGCCCAGAGAACCAGTGGTAACTTATCACAGATTTCTAATAATTTAGCTGTGGATTGCCCAAGATATTCAATGCACAATAATCTCTAAACCAATAGAAAAAATGGGTAATGGCAAATTTACCTCATGCATGGTTGTGAAAAGTATTTTACCCATACCTATCATAAATGTTGAGCAATCATGGTACATGTATGACTCCTTAGTGGACATCGAGAACATATAAAAACCATATTATCATATTATCTATTGTTGGTACAGCAAGATCTATAACTTTCCACTGTTCTTTTGTTGATTATTTATCTAACTTTTTTTAGCTACCAGTACACTGCAGACCGCAACATCAACCACTTCTATACAAACTACTACATCCCCAGTTGCAAGTAAGTGCCCATAAGATGGGTTTGAGTGACAGTGGTTTAAGAAATGTATCATAAAACATCAAAAATGTGATTGACATACAGTACCAAAGAACCCTAAAAGAAGCATTCTTTATCTCCATTGTGAGAGTCCCAAGGTGAGGATGTTAACTTGACAGGTAGTAGTATTATCCAAGTCAGGGTCACCCTCCTTGTCTAGCTACACCTCACTGCTGCTGAGCCAGAATTTTAGTTAGAACAAAGTAATAAAATGCATAGCAATATGCTTCCCTTTGGTTAGAACATACTAATTTAAGTAAACCTTATATAACCCTAAACCTTATATGTCTCGTGGCAATAAAGCTATGGCACAGATTAACGGTTTGGAATAAGTAAACAATTTATTAAATTATTAGGGAAATAAATGGCAGACGAGAGCAGGGCAGTCAGCTAGAAGAGCATAACCAATAAAGGTGGAAAGGTCTGACCATAATACCACCAATCCAGGATAAACCTTATCTATGGCTGGTACCACAATATGTCCAAGGCTAACCATAAGTTAAAGGCCAAGGTGTCCTCACAGGTGGACAAACAATCTGATGACATCCCCTTTGGATGATTTCATCCACAGGGGATGAGCTATCATTGTGCCCCCTAACAATCTCACAACTTTCCTTGATGTCTGATTTATCTTCTTAACCAAAGAAACCAAAATGCAAAAGGGGATCTGTGAACTCCATGACAAACGAGGGATTATGTAGGACCAACATAACTTAATAGATGGCCAAACACAACTAACTGTAGACAAATCTGTTCGAATCCGAATAATGAAGTCCAGAGGCTTGCTAGTTCCCACATCGTTGCCTCCTAAATGAATTACCAGAATATCCGGGGGACCACATGATTTAATTTCAAAAGAAAGGAGGGAAAAGAAAGCGGACCACTTTAAACCTCTCTTACCAATCCATCTAACATGTACATGGAAAGGGAAACCAGACCAGTAATGCGCTAACTTGTGCTTCTGCGCTCAAAAGATGTAGGAGTGACCCAACGCCCAAACCTGGGTCCTCTTCCTGTGTGAACCTGGGACAAATATTTAAATGTAAAAATTGAACTGGATACTAAAATACTTATACCAAATACTACCTAAAAACCCAACTATGACTCTATAAACTAAATAGAATCAAGTAAATGAAAGGGTTACATATTTTGGACAAATATCCCAACAAACTGCCTATGATAGGAGGGGGGGGGGGGGTTAGAAGTGGCATTAACCCAACCTAAAACTAGAAACTATAACTTCTATGGGCAAAAATACCATATATGCATGACAAACAAAACATAGAGAAACAAAAGAGTGAAAGGACTACAACCCAAGTGAAGGTAAAAAACCCATCAAACCCCGATGGCACACCACTAATAAGGCCTTGATCCGTGGGAGAAGCAGGAAAAAATACCTTCACGCCCCTGCTAAAAGTGGCAAACAGCAGACCACTGGGTCCACCGCAGAGAAGAAGAAAAGATAAGAAACAAAGCAGAAAAAAAGAAATAAACATTTACATATTAGGCGAAACATATCTCTTTTAGCTGCCTGACTTGCATCTGCCTAACGATTGACTTTCCGACACCGAAGCGCCCCCGGCTGCTGCTGCTGTGGCCGCTCCAATGCGGAATGAATGTTTACCAAACTTGGAAGGTTTTAAACACAAAACAACTAGCGACCTTTTTAGAATAGCATAAAACTGGAATCTCGTTAATGGTGAACCATCAATATGTACTAGCCAAAGATCAGCGTGAACGGGCCGTAATCCTGAAAAATCATTGCAACATTTTACCAGACAAATTACATTATTGCCTTGCGGGGACACGGAAAACCAATGACGCCTGGCTGACTGATCCGTTTTTGAATGAGCAATTTTACACTGGATGAGGGATAAGCCAGAGAAAAAGGTGAGCTAAACAGCTTACTTTCCTAACCATACATGGTAACCTGTGGCTAAGATGAAATTATGCGGGCCAGTAAAACCGGATCTATAGGTCTCCTACTATCCAAGAAAAGAGAGCTTAGCCTAGTCCACCCCCTCAAAGCTTTAGAAACTTGAAAAGATTTAGTGGGGTCTGAAAGGCCTTGTAATTTGGACATAAAAGCTATCCCTGCCAACATAGACCCCATGGCTGCTTTACTAACCCCTTGCTGGTAACATTCACACATAAATTCCATCATACTGTCTGAAGGATCTGCAACGTTGTAATCTCCCAAGGAATCAAACATTACCCAACGCAGCCATGCCAGCTGATAGGACTTCTTAGTGGAAGGGGCCAGGGAAACAACTGCCAGAGCTACTATACCACTTCTACCATCTGCTAAATATAAGATGGACATTCAATATCCTGAATTTCAGTCTGTGGAGCTAAAGCTCTGAAATGTTTCCAGTCGGAGCGAGAAAGTGCATCCACTATGCCATTGTCCACACCGGGGACATGTCTGGGCCGAAAATTTATGTCATGTTCCAGGCAACAGAGCACCAGCACCCGGAGTAAATTGATTGCCGGACGAGACGAAGAACTCTGGCGGTTAATTGCCTGGACCACTCCCAAATTATGACACCAAAAGGAAACGTTGTGACCATGGAGACGGGGGCCCATAATTGTAGTGAAATTGTAATGGCAAAAAGTTCTAAAACTAGAAAGTTTCGCACAAGCCTATTATGCCTCCATTCGACATGGAAAAATTCACCTAAACCCTTTGCCCGTCAGGAATCAGTGTGTAATTTAAGGTCCCTAGTTGATATCCGGGGAATGCCTGATTTTAACGCCATTAAAGTTATTTAGAAAAACCAACCACTCTTTTAATTCTTCCCGAATTTCCTGTGATAATTGGCCTAAAGCTATTCCTACCTCTATGGCCAATTGCAACTTCCTACAGCAAATCTTTCCCATGGGTATAACCCTGCAGGCGAAATTAATGGAACAAAGTAGTGAATGAATCTGATGCAACGTGTTAGAGGGAAAGACAACATAATAGAAATGAGGATCTCTAACTTAGCAATTTTTTTCCTGTGGCAGCCGACAACATCCTTCAACCATATTAATTTCTATCCCCAGGAAAGAAAGACAAATGACAGGCCCCTCCGTCTTGTCGTGAGCAATGGGTACCCCCATCAAGGCAAAGAGGGCTTGGGCCGAAAACAACGTGTCGGCGCATATGCCGGAGTCAGCAGGACCCACAAATAAAAAATCACTTAAATAATGCGCTATCCCGTGGTGACCTGTCCCTGCTTGAATAGCCCAAAGCAAGAAGGAGCTGAAGGACTCAACGAATGCGCAAGAAAGGGAGCACCCCATGGGTATACAACGATCTATGTAATATTTGTTCCCAATCCTAAATCCTATGTATTTTAAAGAATCTGGATAAAGGGGAAGCAAGCAGAAGGCCGATTCCACATCAAATTTGGCCATGAGGGCACCTTTTCCAAAACTGCTAACATGCGACAAAGTCTTCTAGAATGACTGGTAAACTACTGTACTAGTATCTTGATCTATCGTATAATTGACAGAGTTGCCTAAAAGGTGTGACAAATGCTGTATTAAACAAAATTTGCCTGGCGTTTTTATGGGTACTATGCCTATTGGGGAAATGACCATATCCGGAATGGGAGGGGACGAGAAAGCCCAATCATGTAACCCAGGCTAATCTCTCTGCAAAATTTTTAGGTCAGGATATCAGGGAACGAATATGCTGATTGTAAATCCTTGGTGGCCTTCGCAGACACCACCAAATCAATGGGGAGCCGAAAACCTGACTGAAAACCTTCGCGGAGAAAGAATGCCTGAGATACCTGAGGATAAAGACAGCCATTTTTCTACTACTGTAAGATTAATGGGCGAACGGTCTTTACTCCAGCGTGGCCCCTGCCGAGGCCAGGGACACTCCTTGGACACTCTTTGGCTGGGTGTGGACCGCTGCAATGGGTGCAGTTATGCCTATATCTACAGGATTTCCCCCTCCCGCAGGATGAGTTATTAAATGCGAAGCATCTATTCTTAGAGAATTTGGGAGCATTGCGTCTCCCCGCTTGGAGAAACCTATTAGTGTTACCTCTTTGACCTAATATGAGATTAGCGCAGTTAAATTTCATCCAAATCTTTACATCCCTGAAACCTAGGTGTATGTCTAATTGTCCGGTAACCTATTCCCTAAATTCTTCATCGTAGACTCGTCATGTCCCTGGCCTATCACAGATGTAAATTTCGTTTATAAGGTGAAGATATTTCCAAATCTCACTGTGCGTATCCGGTCTGGTTTCAAGATAACAGGCAGAAAAAACGCAGTAGCCAGCGAGCCAATTAGGGAAATTTTTATAAGCTTCTTCTCCTATGCCACCTTTAGCGCAGGCTGCATCTAATTTCTTTTTAGAAGCTATCATGAGTTTGAACATGTTGACAAAGAAACCCTTTTTGATCCTGTCTCTAATGCTAGCTCTAATCCCGGGCAAGAGTGCCATGTTCTCACAACGAACCATGGGGCCCCCCTTTGCTGGTGCTTTTTGTAATGATGCATGCTGCCCTATGTGGGATTGTTGACTATGTGTATTTGTGTGTGGAATAACAACAGATACCAACTCACCAGCAACTTCTGCCTGTACATTTGTATTCGTCACTGCCGAAGCTGTCGCCGGTCCCCCATTCTCCACCTGAGCATCTACCATATACTGGAGAGTCCCCTCTGTCTGCGACATCAGTGCGACTGAAGTGGCTGGAAGAAACTGCGGTGCTGAAGAGAAGGAGTTGCTATTATCGGTAATAGAAAGATGAACCACCAGTGGCAGAGAGGAAGCCTGGGACCCTGCCGATGAAGCTACTGTGCTATTCTGTGGCGGATTTATGAAACATGGAGGGGCCTGCCGCTCAATTATACCTCAATTATACCTGACACACCGGCAAAGGAGGGATCGACCTGGCTAGCGGACATTGTATTGGGGCATAACAGCACCAGCCAAGATGGGTTAAGGCCTGTCAATCCTGAGGAATGTTTAACATTACTGAGCAGAGCATCAGTGGGGACCTGAGTTTGACTTGAATTAATCTGGGAGAAGAGTAGAGGGGACCTGTCTAACGAAGGGGGGAGACCAAACAGGAGTTGCCTGAACAGGAACCAAGCCACTGAGGGGACTATACCTGAGGTATGGACCTGAAGCAAGGGGGGTAAGACGAATCTGATTACCGGAAGGACGTTATGAAAAGGGAAAGGGGGGGTCCCAAAAAAATCAAAAAATCGGGCCTAGCCCTTTGTAAGGGGAGAAAGTACCTCTGCCAGAAGAAAAACTGGGGACCAGAGCCCCTGCTGCTGCTGTGGGCGGATGTTTCCAGCCTCTGAATAATGAAGAGCACCCAAATGGACCTGTTCCCCCGAAGAAGCTGCTAGGGAGGAAAGGCCGGAGGGCACCAACGTCAGATGTTGCTCCGTCGCCAAGGAGACCAGGACTGACGTCGTGCGACCTGAGCCCCTTCTGACCTCGGGGGCTGCAACCGCCGCTGGATGACCAAGTACTAGGGGCCCCGCTACTGGTGACACTCCTGGGAGACTGACCGAGTGGGACAGGACACAAACCCGAATAAGTTAAGAGGAGGGGGGTAGAGGAAGAGGGGGGATCGGAAAAATGAGCAGGGATGCTGCAGGATCTGACAGGGCAGGACATTGCAGGAGGGAAAAGGGGAGACTCGGGGGAGGAAATGAAAAACTGGAAAAAGAACAAAGGGGAGGAATGGGAGGGGGGATAAAGAGAAGGAGAAAAGAAGGTGCGAGAAAAATGGAGGAATACAAGGAGTGTAAACTAGGTATACAAGATAAGATAAACTAAAGGAGAGGGAGAGATAGAGGGGGTAGAGGGGGAAAAAATGCAAAGAGAATGAAAAAATACAAATCCTGAAGCTCCTCCTAACTTGCTGCTGGAACAAGTGGCACAACTTCTCAGGTCAGGGATTTGTAAAGACTCTCAAAAGACACTCCCCTGACTTCTAATTGGTTAATTTACCTAGAGCACAAATGATAATCCAACCTCTGTCACCCATTTGCATGCATTTATAATCGTTCTGGCTAAATGCCTCACTCACAATAGGGATAAATGTGCTTGGAAGCTTTAAGGCAAATTTCTGTTGGAATACTCTATAAAATTCCTCAACCAAAACTGGAATGAGTTGATTATTCCATAGAACTGTTTGTGCTACCCCAATCTCCCCATATAACAATTGTGGTTTTAAATGTTTGTCAAATATCCTTATTTTCTTGTACAGTCTAGATTTTCAGAGTTTGAAAGGAGCAGGATTTAATCTTCTATGGGAGTGACATCTTTACTATGGTCATGGTTTGGACGTGTCTGCGATAGGATCAACTTGTCCATATTTTCAGAACCTGGAATGTAGGAGACTTGGTTTTCGTGGTTTCCATTGCTTTACCAGGCTCCTTGCAGGGGATTTAGATAAATAAAATGTGCAACATAGATTATTTTGTTATATATAGTTTCTCAGCAAAATTGTGCGAAACGGATATTTGTCTTTACACGTGGTATTTAAGAGTTCATTGTTATTACCTATGTGGTGTGGATAAAATACATGAACATAGACATTATCCAATTTGGAAATCTGTACAATCATCTAAGTTTTCATTTTGGGATTCCACAATACATGTCATACACCAGTGAAAACATCATCACAAAGCACTGCTATAACATTTGTGCCATTCACATTACTAATTTAAACCCTTTCATCCCAAACTAATGGAAAAAGGGGAATTGCCAGTATTAATTCATTCTTGATGTTAGAAAAATTATTTAAGAACAAAGATACTCATTACAGTGATTTTTCATGAGCAATCAGAGTTCTTACAGCTCCTTAGTGAACATCATATATATATATTTATATATGGGCAATACCATGACATTTACTTTGCTTTTTACAACCTGATCTAGCACTTCCTCATGTTCTCTAGATTAATGTTTATACTATTTTTGCTTTAGATACCAGTACACCTCAACCCACGGAAACAAGCACTTCTCTAAAGACATCTACTTCTCCTTTTTCATGTAAGTGGCCATACGAGGTGACATGTTTTTTTAGGTTTTGATATAACCTCAAGATGTTTGTGCTTAATTAAACATTTTTGCCATATGCAGTGTTTGGGAAAAGTCTAAACTTCATAATACTGTACAAAAATTGTACTGTAAACTGTAATGTGTGGAGTGAGTAAGATTTCTTTAATCTTATCTTTAAGTAATAATTAAGATGAGCAGATTTCCAATATAATATATATATTTTTTTAATAAAAGATTCATATATAAAGCCCTTGCTTACTAAGTGATCAGCACACTTATGGTCTTGATGCCAAATGACAATGTATCTTTAGTTAGGACATTCTTTTATAGAAAATGTTGCTCATCATTCCCAAAAACATTAATTATCCTTGCCAAAACCCGACCCTCCCAGACTTGCGTCAAGGCTCACAATCAAGACCATTATAACATTAATCTTCATTAAGTTGACATGTCCTTGGACATTAATTTTGGACCTTATTGTTGGAATTATTTCATCCAAAAGGTCATGGAAATTTACTAAACATCTGGCTCTTATTTGTGTTAAATAAACTACTTTTCTCCTTTTCTCTCTGTATTGTTCAATATGTTTTTCTCCTATTTTTCTTAAAAGTCCAACACATAAGATTATCAGTTTGTCAGTAGTAATATAGGTTCTGTAATTGCTAATATAGATTTTTGATAATTATAACTTTAACAGAAGCTATAGCAAATTATCCTGTTTGCATACATATGTATGCACATGCTCACTATTTGTAGGATTGGAGAACCTGGTAAAGTAAAAACATGAGGTTTAAATGGCTCCCTTAATCAACTGCAGAATATTGCTCCTAATTTATAAGGTAACTAAATCATAGGTATGAGGGCAGATTAGGATTAAGGGCAATTTGGGACTCTCTTCATTTTATGGTTCGCATTTGTACTTTTAATCTTGTTACTCAATAGGTAAAACGTCCCCTCTAAATGCACCTTCCCAAAATTGTTCTGGATGTTTTAAAATGTTCCTTTCGCAAGGACACAGTTGTTGGAAGGGTAATGAGCCTCTGTTTCTCACATCAAAATGTTTCTGAATGACTTTAAATTATTCTGGAGCAAGGACATTAAAAAGTAGACAGTTGTTCAAGGTGGAACAAGGCTCTGCACCCACCCTCTAAGCTGAGAGTGTCCCTTAAAAATGTAATCGCCATCCATCCAGGATTCTTATTTAAATGACATTAATATAAATAAAATGTTATATTTATACATGACTGTGCAATATGAGATGCAATCCTGCCGAGATAACCAGTGGTAACTTATGACAGATTTCTGATTATTTAGCTGTGGATTCCTCAAGATATTTAATGAAAAATTATCTCTCAACTAATGCGTAATGGCAAATTTGCCTCATAAATTCTTTAAAGAAGGATTAGAAAATTAAAAAACCTCATATCTTTCGTAAATGTTGAGCAATCATTCAACATGTATGACCACTTAGTTGACATCGGGGATATGTATGATCCAATTCATCATATTTTCTTTGGTTTGTGCAACCTGATCTGTAAAGTTCCAATGTTCTCTTGTTGAATGTTTATATCCTTTTTTTTTAGCTACCAGTACTCTGCAGACCGCAACAGCTACCACATCTATACAAACCACATTGTCTCCAGTTACAAGTAAGTGCCCATAAGATGTGTTTGAGTGACAACAGTTTAAGAAATCTATCATAACACATCAAAAATGTAGTTGACATACAGTTCCAAGGACTGTTTAGACAATCTAGATTTTCAGGGTGTGAAAGGAGCAGGATCTAATCTTCTTGGGGAGTGACATAATTACTATGATCATGGTTTGGATGTGTGTGGTATAGGTCCAACTTGTCCAGATTTTCAGACCCTGGAATGCAGAAGACTTGGTTTTAGTGGCTTCCATTGCTTTACTGGACTCCTTGCAAAGGATTTTAATAGCTGAAATGAATAACATATAATATAATAACATCATATTTTCTTTTGTTTGTAATACCTGATCTTTAACTTTACACTGTTCTCTTGTTGAATGTTTATATTACTTTTTTTTAGCTACCAGTACACTGCAGACTGCAATAGCAACCACTTCTCTACAAACTATTATGTCCCCAGTTACAAGTAAGTGCCCATAAGATGTGTTTGAGTGACAGTGGTTTAAGAAATGCATCATTAAACTTTAAAAATGTAATTGCCCTACAGTACCAAGGACCCCTAAAAGAAGGAAGTCTTTATCTCCATAGTGATAGTCCCAAGGTGACGATGTTAACTTGTCGGTTGATTGTATTATCCAATTCAGGGTCACCCTCCTTCTCCTACTTTACCCCAGTACTGCTGACCAATCCGAACAATTAAAATGTTGCTTTCACATTTTAATTCTCATGGACAAATTAACAGTGTCAGGATAAGGGATTTAACATTATAGAGCTACAATATGATGAGCTTTTTTGACATTTGAGCTTTGATGACTGATATCTGTCCCTCCCCCCAAGTGTACTCCTTATAATAGCTACAACAAATCTATTTCTAATACATAATGGAAAGACTTCAGTTGTTTCCTGCAATAAACATTTTTAACGCAGATCATCTTTGTTGCTTTCCAGTCATCTATATTTCCTTAATATAAGGGACATTGCATCTTTATCTCAAGTGACCAATATTTTTTTTGTTAAATACATTGAGCTATTTTTGTATATTTGGATATTTTAAGTGTTACTTGCAATATACTTGTGCCTGTTTTAAACACCCTAAAATTTCTGGAGTAATACAAATTTTGATGACTTCTGCTTTGAGAAGGTTTTAGTTCATTTTCAGTGTAGTTCAGCTAATATTACCACAGTGACCCTCAGAATTAGGACTTCATATATGTGCAATCAGTACCCACCCTCATGATCTCATCCTGCAAAACAAAATCTTGTTTTGCAGATCTTGCACCTATCCAGCAGCAGATAAATGCCATGTTCAGTCTATCATCAAAATGTGCTATTGTGCTGCAAATTAATACACAGTTCCTGGTAAGAAGTTTTTACTCCATTAACCTTAAATTAAAGATATTTTGGAGCATCGTTACTTAGAAATGGACGTGGAAGCCCCTAATATATTCTACAGAGCACCTTTTCCTTAAATAATGATGGTGAAAAAGAATCCCCAAACCAAAGGGAAGAAAGAGGAGCAATGGCAAAATCAGTTAATACATAATTACCTTGAGTGAGATAGCCCTGAGATATAGGATCATGGTAAATATAGCAGACATCAAAGATATATATGTGGACAATGTCATGATATTTCTTTCGTATGTACAACTTGTCCAAGTCCTTACCACTTTCTGTCGTTAATATTTTATATTGCTTTTGTATTAGATACCACTAGATCCCTTAAAACAACCACTTCTTCAAAAACAACTTCTCCTCCCAGCACAGGTAAGTTCCAAAAGAGATATTTGAGTAAGATTGTTGAAAGAAATATATCATACAAATACTATGAAATCAATATGAATCCTTTAAGTATTGAGTGTACACTTTCATATTAACATTCATATGTGATCCAATAATGACAAATCCAGAAAAATGTGCAGTCACTCTAATTACAGGATTATTATCTTTTATTTATATAATATTTCACTATTTTTAAATTTATTTAATTTTGATCAAAGTTGAACTGAATATCCAAGTCCAGGCTTATAGTTCCACTGCACATCTGTGAACCAGCAAAGAAGTGTCACACATGCGCAGAGGCATCTAGGACTAGCTAATGAAAGGGTAAGAGTCCTCTTACCACTACCAGCCAGTATTACTGGGTAGCTGTATGTTTCTCAACAACCTTTGCCCCAAGTCATCTGAACACCACTGCTTGACATGTGTTTCCACTGGGTGTTTTATATGAAATATTATGTCCCCTACAGTAAAAATACTACAGCCCAAGCAACAACAATTTTAAGATGTGCCCTATCCACCCCTTTAACCCAGAAAAATAATCCCCTTCTGCAAAATTAAATATTGTTTCTGCAGTGCTCCACAGTGTGCCTATTCTGTATTTCAGGCTTTGGAGAAGAGCTCTGTTCATGGATAGCACCGGTTTAATATAGTGATCGAGTGCTGGGTGTTGAGCATTTGTTGTCTGACACAAGTCTAGGTTGAAAATAATTAAAAGTAGTGACCCATATACAGTCTTTGAGATTATATGGTACACTTGCGGAGTATTGTAGCAGATCTGTTATATGCCACCATACAAAGATGCACATAGACATAACATATGTTATGAAGGTGAAGGTTGCTACATTTTTTGATTATTTTTTTCTAACCATCCTGCTCTGTTCATGTGAGAACCTCATGTCATCATACAATAATTACATTGCAATAATTACCTGTTTCAGGACCGACTGCATTCATAAGAGCTTTTTTCACCTTCAAACCACCAATATTTTTATATAGATTATTTGACTAATGGGTTTGATTGGTCATTTATAAATCTGTGAAAATCATGCTCCAGAGACCAAATGCCATTTTGTGACATTATGTGACATCATGCACAAATTGTCACTTGATTGTGCTAGTTTTCACAGAATATATGACCATGTGAAAATTACTTCTAAGATAGACTCAAATTTATAAGAATATAATATATTACTCCACATTCCATTACAGGGGCAGTCAAAATAAATTGAATAACATGCACCTGTGTCATTTCAGATGTACTTAAGAGGCATTGCTTTACACAACCATTTTTATATTCGCCTTGTACCACACCAACCGTAAACAAGGAATAACAGATGTAAAACTTACTCATCCCAACTAGAAATCCATAAGAGCGACATATGCAATGCCTTTGTTTGACTGGGTTCTATACCACCCAAATATTACACATCTATTGACCTCCACGCTAGATAGCCCATCATTAGGTGTTAATTGCTAAATAAATACCAATCTATCATTCACTTTACTATACTGCATTAATAATATAAACAAACCATTCATTAATCCTTTCTCTCAGTTATCCAAACATGCAAACATATGTGAGGTACAAAATCTTTTACTTTACAAAGATAACTTTGAGATCATGTATACAGTAAATAGAATGCTTACATACAATACAGATAATACATTGCAGTTTCATGACATTATATATATATATATATATATATATATATATATATATGTATATATATATATTAATAAACAATTTCAGAAGTGAGTTTCCAAATCAAATCTTATTTGCTACCCTATTCTGTTACTATGTTAACTTTGTATTTCAGTAATCATTTTTTTTTGTATTTAGATTTTGGGATTCCTTTGTGTGCGTGTATATGTGTGTGTGCGTATGTACGAGTGTGTGTATGCCAAAAGATAGAAACAGTTTATATGAGTGTACTATTAATGCCTGCTATTTTTGTATGCGTGTTTATGATGAGAGAGACAGAGAGAGAGAGAGAGACAGAGACAGAGACAGGCATGAAAGAGTAATTAAGAAGAAAAATGTGTGCATGTGTGTGTGTAATAGGAAGCATGTGTGCATGTCTGAGTACATGTGTGCATGTGTGAGTCAAGTGAGCATGTGTGAGTAAGTAAATAGGAAGCATGTGTTCAAGCCTGAGTGAGATAGTATTAAGAAGGTGTGGAAGGGAGCCAGAGTCAATTGTAGTATAAATATAGTTACTTAAGAAGGCAAATAGATGATAAGTTAAGAAACATTTAATAGATGGCAGGATTATTGCAGAAATAATACATCAGAGTATAACGCAGGCAAAATAATATATATATATATATATATATATATATATATATATATATATATATATACACATAATAGAGTCAATTAAGAAGGTAAAGGGATGATAGGGTTAAAAAAGTGAATAGAAGACAGGTTTATTGCATGAGCAATACATATAAATGCCAGCAGAGTATATTATATTATTATATTACAGTGCACTTAAAACAATATATATATATATATATATATATATATATATATATATATATATATATATATATGTATAGGAAGAAATTGCATGAATTTTATAGGTAATATAGAGAAATTAGTGCAGGACAAAGATTCATTATAGTGGAATGTTGCAGTGTGTGTCCAGTGGGTTGAATTGCAATGAACAGATGGGCAGTTTACCCTGGGTCAGGTATTTATATAATCCTTGATCCAGCATGCACCAGTCCAGGTGGGGGGCGGTGACCTTCACCACACCCCCACAACTGCACACTGCTTGGAACGATGAGTCACTGCTCTGTGCTGAGGTGTACTTCCTGTCAAGCACATGTTATAAGCAGTTTCTTTGTTTGAACTGTCTTCCTGCCAAATCACATGCTATTCGTTTCATAACTTAATCTGCGCATGCGTCCAGTGCGTGCAGGCCGCAGTGGAATGGTAGTGGCCATTATGTATGGCTCAAGCTCCACCCTCCGCTATTATCACATCACTGGCGAGGATCAGAGTCTCCCTTATGTACAGTACAGGGGATGTTACATTCAGTTTTTCCCTAAATCAATGTTCACAGTGGATAGCAATTATACATATTGTGAAAGTACACTGATACACTGTATACAATGTTCTTAATAAATAGCTGAAAGTCAAAAATGGCATGATTCTATTTTGGTGAATATAGTTTCACTAGCATTATTTTCTAAGGCTCTTTCAAAAGCTAAAGTTAACAAATGTTAATTTAAAATTGTATTCACTGCTTAATAACTAAGGGCCTCATGAACAGACACCGAAAAAGATCATGTAACATAAGCTCATTACATGCATATGTTCAGTTGGACACATGGCAAGCTGCCTACAGCTGTGAAATAGTAGCAAAGTGTGCAAGGCACACAAGTGTGTGTAATTATGCCCTATGATAGCGTAAAGCTAGCGCAGATCTGTGGTTGACAATGTTAGTAGTAAACGCTAAAGTCGCATTAACCTATTTGTAGACAATATACAACAAATGCAATGTGATTATACATCCATGATTTCATATAACATAATAATGATCATCATCATTACATATTATTGTAACAAGCCTCTAGAACCCACAAGAGACACACAGGCACATCTGCATCCACATCAACTTGAGTTGCAATTAAACGATCATGCCCTTACTGTATTTGGCCTATGTTTGACCTCCCTTCCCTCTACCATTTTGCCTCTCTGATGGTGAAAGGTGTGCAAAAGTCTGGACAAGGATGCATGCATATTTTTGTTAGTGTGCATGCACAGTACGGAAATACATATATTGTCACATAAAACAAATTTACGTGTAACTCTACGTGAGCCCCCTAAATAGTGTAAATTATGGAATTCACATACATAATATACATGATTAGTAAAATAGCTTAGAGTAGACAGAACTTCTAAAGTTTGTATACTGTTAATAAACTGACTGAAAATACAATGTGTATATATATATATATATATATATATATATATATATAGTGTAACAATACTGAAATTATATTGTGTTGATAGAATCTTAAAATTGATGGAGAGTCGTCACTGTCAGTTTATTTGCTGATCTCATGAATAACAATCACATTGGGCCGTCCTGTTATTGACTTTGAACGTATTCTTAGAAGCTGACAGTTACTTATTTAAAATGTATTTTTTATATTATTTACAGTCACTACTACAGAGCCTCATGAAGTCAATCCTTGTTCATGTACCTGCACTTTTGGTTATTTTAATTACTGTGAACGGCCTTCCTACTGTGCTCCATGTCCACGTAAGAATCTCATCTCTTCCTAAATAATTTGTAAGTTTAGGGTCCTCCATATTCAGGAGAATGTCTTGCAGCAGCTTCAGACAGTTCATATTCTTAAAATGTGTTATATTTATAATTAAACATAGCAATAAGGAGGGGATATTATGGTTGATATAATTTTGTGAGAAATGTTTGTCTCTCTCTGTCTAATTCTTTACTTCTCACTATTATGCTGACAGTGTTGTTGTGAGAGTTTGCAGTAAAATTATTGCTGCTGAATAGAGCAGGAGACGTATCTTCATGCACGACTGATTGTTGTGCAAGGAGTTTGTGAAAACACAATAGACACATCTCACTCTACAATTGATAGACAATTATTGACTTGAAATAAAAGATTGCTCAGGACCACTAGTTAGTCTGCTAGGCACATAAATAAAGTAATTCTGTGTTATAATAACATTTTACTGACATCCGTTATTGTGAAGCTTGTGCACCTTGACCATGTACCTGCAGAGGTCATTATTTGAATTTCACTGTCTGGCCATCCTACTGTGCTCCATGTTCATATAAGAACATTGGTACTTTTTATTTGACTACCCCAAGTTATTATCTTAACAAATTCAGAGAAAAAGTCCTTAAAAGAGATTCAAGAATGTACATTTTTTAAATCTTCATTTAAAATACTACAAATAATCGGGATGTCATCATCAGGAATACAAACAAGGAGGGAGGAGGAGTGGGCATTTTTTTAACCTTTCCTCAAAGTGCACCATTTCTTATATATAATTTAATTTATTTCAGCAATAAATAAACCTTGTCCATGTACCTGCAGCGGTCACCTTTTGAATTACTGTGTCCGGCCAACCTACTGTTCTCCATGTCTACGTAAGAACCATATTGATCTTTATTTTACTCTGCCGAATTAGTATCTTAATAAATTAATGAAAAATAATTACAAGAGCTTCTAAAATGTAAATTGCTAAAATGTATAATTTTAAATACTGCAAATAAAGGGATGCCATCATCAAGAGTACAAGCAGACGGATTGAGTAGAGGGTTAATATATACTAACCACGCACTAAAATGCACCATGACTAAACTATAACTTGTTTTTAAGCCCCAATTGAAAGACTATGACCACCTCCATAACCACAAAGCCCACTACCACAGTACCTTGCACATTATTGTATTATTATCTTAACAATTCATGCAAATTCCTTATAAGAGCTTCAAAAATGTAAATGACTGTTAAAAAATGTAACTACAAATATAGAGATGCTGTTATGAAGAGATGAATTGAAAGCAGGGGGGCGTAATTCTTTTAATATGAACCCAAAGTACACAATCTATAAATTAGAATTAAATTTTTTTCAGCAACAACTGCAAGTCCCGTGACCACGTTCATATCCACAGCACTACATCTTGATTATGTACTTACAGCTGTCAACTTTACTTAACTTTATGTGTCCAGGCATCCTACTGTTCTCCATGTTCGCATAAAAAACATATCTCTTTATTTAACTACATCCAGATATATATCTTAACAAATTCATATAAAATCTTTACAAAAATGTGGAAAATGTCAGTTGCTAAAATGTTTCATGTAACAAGCTCATCACAAGTAACAATAGATGAAGTTGAGAAGAACCATTATCATCAGAGAGGGGGTAAATTTATTCAAACCTGATCTCAAGGTATAACAACTCTAAAATATAATTTCCTTATTTTCAGCAACAACTACAAGTCCTTTTTTTTTTACCAGAACGGGTTATTATCTTAACCAATTCATAAAACGCCTTATCGGAGCTTCTGAAATGTAAATTATTAAAATGTTTCATCTAAAATATGACAAATACAGAAACACTACCATCCAGAGTCCCAACAGATAGATTTGAGTAGAACCACTACAGGCAAAGAGGGAGTTTAATCTATTAAAATATTTGATTTCCTGTTAACTTACTGCTCTGGTGTAGAGAACGGTTGGTGCCTTTTATTGGTTATAGGATTTCCTTCCTTTCAAAGGTAGACACTTTAATTGCTTTCTCTCTCTCTTCAGGCACAGGGCATCCTCCTGTCTTCACACGGGCCTCTCTCTCAGGACTTGAGCCTTAGTTTCTCACTGAACTGTATACTCCTTTCTGAACCTCTGTCTGGTGTATTTCCTGCTCCTGGAACAGTCCTCTTGATTGTCTATAACATGTCCTAGTTTTCCTGCCTCTTGCAGGACCCAAAGCTCCACTCTGGGCCTTGAACTAACCTCATAATTTACCATTTCTTAAATATAATTATATTTTGTCTGCAAAAACTGCGTGGCCTTTGTGCATCCCCATTACTACAAAAACCCACCAGCACTGCATCTTATCAATCTACCTGCACCTGTTATCATTTAAAAAACTCTGTTTGGCCCTACAGTTCAGCATGCTAATATACAAGTCATATCTCTTTTTATTTTACTACCCTAGGTTATTATCTTAACAAATTCTTACAAATCCTTATAAGAGCTTATAAAATGTAAATTACTAAAATGTTCCTTTTTATAATACTATAATTAAAGGCCATCACCAACAGTTCCAACACATGGAGTTCAGAAAAACTATGACATGCCGGGAGAGGGGGTTGATTTATTCTAACCCGATACCAAAGTGTACTGTCTCTAAAACATATTTTCATATTTTCAGCAATGTCTACAACTCCTGAGACCACATCCATAACCACAACGCCCACTGGCACTATACCATGCCTATGTACCTGCAGAGGTCATTTTTTGAATTACTGTGTCCGGCCTTCCTACTGTGCTCCATGTTCACGTAAGAACTTTATATGTTTATTTCCCTACCCCAGGTTATTATCTTAATATATTCTTACAAACTCCATACAAGATCTTATTAAATGTAAATTACTAAAATATTCCTTTTAAAATACTATAAATAATGGCCATCATCAACAGTTACAACACATGGAGATCAGAAACACTACTACAAGTCAGAGGGAGCGGGGGGGTTGATTTATTCTAACCTGGTCCCAAAGTGTAATGTCTCTAAAACATATTTTCATATTTTCAGCAACGTCTACAACTCCTGAGACCACATCCATAACCACAACACCCAGTATCACTATACCATGCCTATGTTCCTGCAGAGGTCATTTTTTGAATTACTGTGTCCGGCCATCCTACTGTTCTCCATGTCCACGTAAGAACCTTATATGTTTATTTCCCTAGCCCAGGTTATTATCTTAATATATTCTTACAAACTCCATACAAGATCTTATAAAATGTAAATTACTACAATATTCCTTTTAAAATATTATAAATAATGGCCATCATCAACAGTTACAACACATGGAGATCAGAAACACTACTACAAGTCAGAGGGAGCGGGGGGGTTGATTTATTCTAACCTGGTCCCAAAGTGCACTGTCTCTAAAACATATTTTCAAATTTTCAGCAACGTCTACAACTCCTGAGACCACATCCATAACCACAACACCCACTGGCACTATACCATGCCTATGTACCTGCAGAGGTCATTTTTTGAATTACTGTGTCCGGCCATCCTACTGTCCTCCATGTCTACGTAAGAAGCTTATTATTTTTATCTTAGTAAATTCATAATGACTTCTTAAGAGGTTCTAAAACTTAAATGTTTAAAATGTTTAATTTAGATAGCTAAATTAAAGTGGCACTGTCATAAAAAGTACTAATAGATGGATTTGAAGTCCTCTCTTCTGACCAGTCGAAGAGAGTAGATGTATAATAATCAATTAATTAGCTGCTGGCTTCACAAAATCATTAAAAAATACATTCATAAAGGAAGAAAGGAACAAACTGAGGGCCTAATCTATAAAGAGTGAAGAATGAAGTACCCAAATTTACAAATACATCCAAAAATCAAAGCTTATATGAATTTAAGCACCAGGGTCTCACTGAAGCTCAGATGTCCCTGCTGGTGCTTTAGTTAATGTCCATGCTGCTATCTTAATAAGAATAACAAACTTTCTACTTTCACCAAATGCTGAATATATCCTTAGATTTATATTATATGAATTTTAGTAGAAAAAACTGTTCCCAGGGAATTAACCAACAAATCAGAACAAATAATAAATAAAAATACAAGTTATATATTAATAAAGCTAAGGATTAAAAGAGAGAAAATTATACCAGTGTGCTGAACATGTTCAAACATAGTTATAAGCCCTACAATTACACCCAGGCTACTCAGTGTTAAAAATGTATCCCAAGGTTATAATTAAATAAACATATCTGTAGAGTACCAGAATCTGATTTTCAGTTTTAAGGCCTCAGCCAATGAGACGGTAGCGTATGGACCACCTCCATAACCACAAAGCCCACCAGCACTACGCCTTGTCCATGTACTTGTAGTGGTCATCATTTCAAATATTGTGTCCGATCATCCTACTGTTCTCCATGTTCACATAAGAACCACTTTTTTAATTATTTTACTACCCTTGGTTATTATCATAATAAAAAAGTCATGCATGAGCTAAAATGTTAATTACTAAAATGTGTCTTTTAAAATATAACAAAATGACTAAAATGTTTAATTTCAAATACAACAAATAAGGGAAACCATCATCAAGAGAACCATAAGATGGAGTTGAGAAGGACTACAACAGGCAGTGAAGGTGATTTAAATTATTCTCACCTGGCTCCAAAGTGCACTGTCTCTAAAATAGAATTTAATTTTTTTCAGCGACAACTTCAAGGCCTGTAACCACCTCCACAACTGCAATACTAACCAGCACTACACCTTGTCCATGTACCTGCAGTGGTCATCTTTTGAATATCTGTATCCGACCACCCTTCTGTTCTCCATGTTCACGTAAGAAACTTATGTTTCTATTTCCCTCCCCCAGGTTATTATTGTAATACATTCTTAAAAATCCTTACAAGATCTTATTAAATGTAAATTACTAAAATGCTCCTTTTAAAATACTATAAGTAAAGAGATGCCATCATCAACAGTTCCAACATATGAAGTTCAGAAAAACCACTATAAGCCGGAAGCTGGAAATGGTGGGAGGGGGGATTTATTCTAACCTGGTCCCAAAGTGTACTGTCTCTAAAACATATTTTCATATTTTCAGCAACGTCTACAACTCCTGAGACCACATCCATAACCACAACGCCAAGTAGCACTATACCATGCCTATGTACCTGCAGTGGTCAGTTTTTGAATTATTGTGTCCGGCCTTCCTACTGTGCTTCATGTCCACGTAAGAAACTTATATGTTTAATTCCCTACCCCAGGTTATTATCTTAATAAATTCTTACAAACTCCATACAAGATCTTATAAAATGTAAATTACTACAATATTCCTTTTAAAATACTATAAATAATGGCCATCATCAACAGTTACAACACATGGAGATCAGAAATACTACTACAAGTCGGGCAAGGGGGGGGTTGATTTATTCTAACCTGGTCCCAAAGTGTACTGTCTCTAAAACATATTTTCATATTTCAGCAACGAATGCAACTCCTGAGACCACATCCATAACCACAACGCCCACTGGCACTATACCATGCCTATGTACCTGCAGAGGTCATTTTTTGAATTTTTGTGTCCGGCCTTCCTACTGTGCTCCATGTTCACGTAAGAAGCTTATTATATTTATCTTAGTATGTTTATAGTAACTATTATTGAAGGTGGTAAATATCTGTATATGATTTTACATTCAGATTATGAAATGTGTGTGCCATATAAAAGATATTAATTTTAATTGTATACTCTTAAAATGTGGGTATGTATGTATTTATGTACAGACCTAATTCAAATAATCCACTTGTTCACTTTCCCTGTGTGCATTCTCCATGACGTAATTTTATTTTTCATCTTATACCAGAATATTAGCTAATTACAAATTTAGATGTAGCACTTTGTGTTTTCAAAATTTATATGCTTATACTTTTTAAATAATACCCGTGTATGCTTGTGCCAAAAGTCTATTTTTAGTAAATTATTATGTAACATTATTATTAAAATAATGTTTCATAAATGAGAGGGGATCTAGCCAAAATAATTAATATATTAATTTCTATTTCTGGCAATTATTGTAAGTCTGTGCATCTTCAACACAGTAATGTAATCAATGTTTTTATTTCAGATACCACCACTAAGGGACAAGTAAGCACCACCATGTCTACTGGTGACTCCAACGCAGTTTCCTGTCCATGTACATGTAAAGGAGAGTTATTGAAAGTCTGCATCAGGCCAGTCTACTGTGTTTCATGTTTAGGTAAGGCTTTCCTTTCGTTTACTTTTATGGTAGTTTTTTTCCCTTTAATTTACTTTTTTGGTAGTGTTTGTACTCTTTCAATCCATCATGAGCCTTTCCTGTGGAATTATATTCAGAGAAACGCAATCAGGAAGAGCTTGAAACCTTTAGGCCAAGTTAGAACAGTAGCAGTTAAAATTAAATTAAATGGCAACCAATTCATCATCATCTATTTATTTATATGGCGCCACTAATTCCGCAGCGCTGTACAGAGAAATTACTCACATCAGTCCCTGCCCCATTGGAGCTCACAATGTAAATCCCCTAACAAACACACGCACAGACAGAGAAATACTAAGGGCAATTTATTAGCAGCCAATTAACCTACCAGTGTGTTTTTGGAGTGTGGGAGGAAACCGGAGCACCCGGAAGAAACCCACGCAAACACATACAAACTCCACACGGATAAGGTCATGGTCGGGATTCAAACTCATGATCCCAGTGCTGTGAGGAGAAGTGCTAATCATTAAGCCACTGTGCTGCCCACAAACCAACCAATTGTTAACTTTTGAGAAATGTGTTGATTTATTTGGATGGATGGACTGAGAGATTGTAAAGAGGGAGATTTTGAGTTATGGACAAAACAAGAAATACATAGTAAACAAGGTAAAAAGAGCCACAAGAGAATTGTCAGACAGACAGGGTTATGAATCTGGAGTAGGCAGTCATACAAGAAAGAGTCTAAACCATAACAGGTAGTCAGTCAAGCATTAGTTAGCTAAGCAGAGGCAATACCAGGAGTCTAATAAAAGCATAAGCAGAACACAAACACAGTAAAGGATATCAGCCAATTCTAAGGCAAAATAGCACAAGGATGGGGAAAATCCTGTAACCAAACAACTACTGAAAGCCGAATTCCAAGTCTCAAAGTGCTCTGTGGCGTATAGCAGCCACTTTCCCTTCAGGACTGTTCTCAGGCACTCAAATGACCCCATGACTTTTAATAACATGAGGATCATCAGAGCCACAGTAGATAAACTAGGGGGGGGGGAGGGGTAACAGAACTAGGACTGAGGAACAAGCGGATGTATAGACAAAAACAGAACAAGGCAGACATAGGCTAAACAATGGTAGAGGGAAAACAGGGTATACATGACACAAATGAAAACAAGGACTGAGACAAGGATGCGGCAAGTTCAGATCCCAGGATATAGGATTATGCTACAGTATATCATACGATAACTGACAACACTTTATCTGTAAAATAGTGTCACTACTCTCTTCGGGGGTCATTTAGCATTGGACGCATTTATGCCCAAAACATATGCGTAAAATGCATATCACTCAAATGGAACATTTACATGGTTATTTTGGGCTGCATATATCTTAGGTGAATGCTTCCGCATAAAGATACATTTAAAGAGCATGAAGATATGCTTCAGGTGTATCATGATGTGGCCGCATACTAGAGACCCCAGTCATCATCAACAACTTCCTGATGATGCTTGGCATCCTGACAGGCTATCTGCGGATGCGTCCACCTCTAATTGATCTCCAAATACGTTAACAAATCCTTACTGTATTCGGCCTAAGCTTGCACGTCTCTTCCCTCCCCTGTTTCAAGTTTTAAGAAAAACAAGTCAGTGACACGCAAAACTGTTGAAGTGGGCAGCACGGTGGCTTAGTGTTTAGCACTTCTGCCTCATGAGTTCAATTCCCGACCATGGCCCTATCTGTGTGGAGTTTGTATGTTCTTCCCATGTTTGTGTGGGTTTCCTCTGGGTGCTCCGGTTTCCTCCCACACTCCAAAAACATACTGGTAGGTTAATTGACTGCTATCAAAAATTGACCCTAGTCTCTCTCTCTTTCTCTGTCTATATTAGGGAATTTAGACTGTAAGCTTCAATGGGACAGGGACTGATGTGAATGAGTTCTCTGTACAGCGCTGCGGAATTAGTGGCACTATATAAATAAATGGCGATGATGATGATATGGAGATTTGCATAAGCATTTTTTTTCTAATTTTACACGCAAAAAAAATTGAATAGGGTCCAACTGTAAATGGCCACCTTTGGCTGCAAAGCAACCCTTTCAAGTTTAACTTCCTGTGTCAAACAGAAATAATGAATACCTTGCAGGTTTGCCAAGCCTTCATGATAAAGTATTTTTATTGACAATTTTGGGAAAATTTACTGGTTAGTTACATTTTTTACAATACAGTAGTTATGTAATCCTAGAAAGTAGGAAAAAGAAAAAATAGTAGCATTTGAATTGACTTAAAATAATGAGTTCATAACTTTTTCAGATGTAAAATGGTTGGTGTGATAATCAATATGTATGATTTATTTTTGTCGAAATGACATTTGCATTTTACCAATCAATTTTATTTAATTCCTGACTGGCAAGAATATGACTAACGTTTTTTCTGTCATAAAAATTATTAATGTTTGTCAACAATGTCCTACGTGGTGAACATACTCCACACAGATAGGGCCCAGGTCAGGATCAAACTCATGACCCCAGGGCTGTAAAACAGCAATTACATTTGGACACGGATTTTACTAGATCAAAATCTGCCTGTCAAAATGGTGTTTTCCTATTGGCAAGCATTAATATTGACATATTGACATGAATTAACATTGACATATTAATCAGATTTGCCCCTCATACAACATTGTTAGATTGAAGCTATAAGTCTATCAGTGTAATCATAAGGAATATTTTGGTATCCAGTGATTTGCTTTCGAATCCATAAACAGCAATTGATACCATATGGTACTTCTCTTTACATTGTTGCTTGAAGAACTGACACTGCGTGGTAATAACATATTTTGTCAGTGCAAGCAGCATGGGGAAACTACTGATTGTCCTGATATTTTTATTTTCCAGAATCAGGGCAATCGGCAACCTCCACAAGTTTGACCTCCACAATCACAATGCCAATGACCCTGGGGAGGACAATAATAACCTGTGAGTACAATACATCTTTCAGTTATATTAGGATGGAAATGTATCACCATTAAGTGCCTAGTTTACTATAGTATCTCTTATATAGCAATAGAAGAAAAACTTTATGTCTATATAAATAATAACAGGGAAAGGAACATAGGTATTTTTACTGTCAGCAAGAACAAGTTTTAGAACTTGTCAAATCACACTTACAGATGATCTGATTTGCAAAGTCGACCAGGATAAACTACAGACTAAAGCTAGGTACACACTGCAGAAATGTCCACCAACTTTTTATGCCGAGTGATTTTACATGCGATCGATGGTCTGATCGCTCGGTCCATGGACTGCATACACACTAGCCTTGTTTAGGACGATAAAGGGAAGAGCGGACGTCCCTTTAGCGACTTTTTACAGCCATGTTGTCGTGAGCAATGATTGTAATTTCGTACTCACTGTTGTGGATCGGTCGTAAGTTTATACACACTACACAACGGAAACAAGATTGGAACGAAAATATTAAACGGTACGACCAACCAAATGAGGCGACAATCGTCCATTTGGGCAGACTTTCGACCATCGTGTCACTACACACACTGACCCGACTTTTGAACGAGCAGTCATATGTCGGCTGATTGAGCCGATTATTGGACTAAAACCGTGTAGTGTGTACCTAGCTTAAGGAGCAGTGGTGTCAACAAGTTAAACAATTTTAATTGCAGTAAAGATGTCTAATTGGTGGACTTCAAGTAATGTTTTTGTTCTTGCTGAGAAGTTATATTGATTTGATTTGGAAAATCCATTTTAAATTATGTCAGGTGGACTTAGAGTTTGTATAAGTCTCAAAGAAGTGTTAAAAAAAATGTTAATTTACTCCATGGGGCTTAAAGAACTTCTTTTGACATGAGATTATAAAGAGTACAATAAGGTTTATATTGGAATCTTGTTATGTCAGTCTAATATGAATGTGATGATAATAATATTACAGTTACCAAAAAAGGGACAGCAGTAAATCATCTTAAATATTAACTTGGAATACAACTATATCTGGACAATTTCACAGAGCTAATCACAGTCAGTACTAATTTCATGTAGAGGTAACCAATTTAAATGCTGGTAAATCACACAATCCCTTTCTATGATTTTAGAATATTTTTGTGTGACACCAGGAATGTTCTTCAAAAATAATAATAATAATCATTAATTAGTTAATTAATTTTGTTTATTTTTATAAATTTAGCACCATGTTTTCACAACTGGCCTTAATCATTAATATAACTCAATAAAGCACTGTAGTTAAGTTGTACCTGAAGATATTCTGTGCAGTACACGATATTTAACACAGGTCATTTGTTAATGATATTGCAAAGGCCTATTGTTTTACTCATAGTAAAATCACTTAGTATGTACTGAGTAGAAAGATTCAATTTACAAAATAAATACATACTTTCCGTCTAATACAAAAGTTCAATTTAAGAATAAAAAAACACAGCTTGATTCAAAAGATACCATAGAAGATTCCCAGAAGATGTGAGACACATAGTTTGCAAACCTCAACTAAGATAGATTTTTCAATTTGAAATGTGAATAAAACATGACAAAAGTATTAAATATAATTAACACTACTACTTATGAAACACAAAGAAATAAATCCTATCCCCAAAAACTGTCCTTTCCAATAAATCATTTTAACTTGAGGCAAGCAAAAAGATGTCTAATTCTATATACTTTAAAAGTCCACAGTTTCAATTGTCACGATTATAAACCATGCAGTAGTTATTTAGTAATTAAAGGTTCCCCCTCATAGATAATATTAGACTTTACATGAGATTTTAAAGTAGGCTGTAGATGGAGGTTGAAGGTGGTAAGTTAACAAAAAAAAAATGATCAAAATACTGCAATTTTTAGCAGGATAAGTCCTGGGTCAAGTGTTCTTCTGCTAATCTATGTCTGCTCTACACAGCTCCTACATCAGATCTCCCATCGGACATAATTATTATTATTGGAGTGTCCATTGTTATCTTTCTACTCATTCTCCTGCCTGGAATATTCCAGGTAAGTTACTCACCAATTTCCACTTACTCTACAATGATATATTCTGCCACTCTTTTGATGCAGATGTGTAGACATTTCTCCGTTCAGTCTCATAATTGTCCGACTGCAAAATGTACAAATTTATGTAGAAGTTATGCCTATGATAACACAAATGATTGTTTCTTTCTAAAGCAACTCTTAAGGATTAATACCACCATTTAAACATTCTTCAAATGCAACCCTCATCTACAATCACCACCTTACCTGAATTGTGGAGATCCCTTTTTTGTGCACTGTAGGGGTTCTTTATGAAATCAGTCCTAAAAAAAAGAAGGAATAATTTTAAAGGAGGATGCAATGTAGTGATTTGTCCACCCACATCCTGCCATGTTATTGAAACCCTTCAGGGACCTGATGCAATTAGTTTCAATGTCCAGAGTCCAGGACTTTGAAAATCAATTTCATCAGGAACCCTAATTGCACAGGAAAAGTGTGAAAGGAGGGATATCCACGACTAGAGAGACAAGGGTCACCTTTTAAAAACATTGTAAAAAAAATGTTGAAATTAGCCTTGAAGTGTCCTCTTTGGTTACTTAAAATGCTTGGAGGTATGACAGTCCTCATCCCATCCACAGATAATCAAGTGCTTCAAAAATCATGACTCCTTCACACTGGGGAAAGCAAGTAACCCGTACCGATCGAAGAGAACAACAGGACAAGCAACAGTAGTGGAAACAACAGTAGAAGAAGCAGCAGCCTCAGAGGTTTCGTAGTCTAGTCTGTCTGACCACATTGGGATCTAGGTGTATAAATAATCTGAATCTGCTAACATTAGCTCTTAGCTAATTAAAATGTTACAATAACAAGTAAAAATAGACCTTGAAAAACACTGCAGATATACAAATAGAAAAAAATAACATCAAACTTTTATACCAAGATGTCACAAAAACGTTGGTCTGGTTTGTGTTGCATTTCGAAACATTTATAAGAAGAGTAATTTATTCAGTTTAGCATTGAATAGAATATCTATAAATGTAAAGACCTTTATTTTTATTAGGCACACTTTTGACACAATATTACTTATTTTATTGCTTATTTTTTATTTATAGTTTTTGCTAAAATACAATGTGTTTGAAATAAAGTTAAAAATATTGATAAATGATGGGTTTGTGTTATGTCTGTTTTCAACAGCTGTTATGATATTAGCCAGGCAAATGAAATATAACTTTTAACAGTTTACTGATTCCTTTTTCCTATTTTGTGCTATTTTTAATTTTCTTACACAATAAGCCGGAAAAAATCCACATATTGGCCAATTAATCCTTTTAAATTCCATTTGTTACCTTATGTCAAGGTACCTGCTACAGACTAATTTTTTTTCTAATGGTTTTCAGACTTGAAGGGTTGCTGTGGTATTTAGTAAGTAGGGGCCTGATTCATTAGGATCTTAAATGAAATCTAGTTTGCACCCCTTGCATTGTAACATGGTTTTGTCCAGGAGACTGAAATAAGATACCTCTTCATTTAAGATCCTTAATGAATCAGACCGTAGGACATTGAAGAGTAATCACCTTCTGCCCAATGAAGGTATTTGGTTTCTAAAAATGAAACGTCTGTTACATTTGAATGCTGAAAAATGGCTTAGAAATGTGTTCTACGGGAACAAAAAAGCTCAAAGTTCAATTTAATGAAATAATGAACAGAGTGAATAAAATGAATGACATTAGATTCATAGTACAAAGAAATATTTATAATAACAAAGGAAACTTAGCAGTCAGTACCTGACAGATTTTCTGTGTGTATATATATATATATATATATATATATATATATATATATATAGAGAGAGAGAGAGAGAGAGAGAGAGAGAGAGAGAGAGAGAGAGAGAGAGAGAAAGAAAGAGAGAGTGTCCAATATCCTAAATATCTAAATATCTGCAAAAGCTATTAATATTAGCTATAATCTATATTATATCCCTTATTTTCATTTAACCCTTGAGATGTTAACATATGCACTATGTGCGTCCATCTGGTCTCCAATTGTAAAAGTCTGCTCTGACGACCCAATTCCAAATTCTTCTATTCACATCTAATCTTATTCAGGTTTCATCAATTTCACGTATTTAGGCTTTGCGCACTCCCGAATTCATCAAGGCCGGATCTCAAAATACGTGGGCTGTTGAAATCGGGGGACAGGTCTGCTGTGCCTATGTGTATTATGAATTTGCAGACAAAAACGCACAGGAAAATAAAAAAATCATCATATAACATTTACGACAGTTTAAAAAAAAAGTTGTTTTTTCTAATCTTTTTTCCCCATGAAATATATTTATTGGAATGTTTTCAATATCTACTAAACATAAAATACATTTTTACAGTTGCTCGTGATTGCAAACATACATGCGAGAATATCAGCACTACCGATCAGGACTTAGACTAGCCCTGTGTTTCCCAAACACAGTTCTCAAGTATCGTAACAGTGCAGGTTTTCCAGGTGAAAAAGGAAATAATTATACCACCTGTAAATCTGTTTCAAAGTGTCAGTCAGTAATGATTACACCTGCACTCCAGAAACGAGATTTGGAAAACCTGCACTGTTAGGGGTACTTGAGGATTGGGTTTGCGAAACACTGGACTAGCCCATTAGCTGGAGCAAGAGATATAGCAGAAAAACAAGTAACGTTGAGAAGCTCAGAGCTGGTTTCGATTGCGACTGCGTACACTTGAGTCTGGCTTGCCCCTAAAAATTCACTACTGCAAAATGTCCTTCTCCACCCAGTTCACTCTCCAAACTCGTAGTCTACAGTAAGTGCCCTTTGCATACAAAGACGCAGAGGACAGAGCTGCATTCACGCCCGTATCTTCCTGTTCTGGGCCGGCGCAGAGTGATTTTGTGGACAATACACTCAGATTCGGCAGATACATGCTAAGTCACTGGTGAATATATATTTTTATAACAACTGTACTGAGCAACGATCTTTGACACCTAGAGCTTCATGGTTATTCTTTCACATACCACCCAGTGTAGTTTTTGACCCAAAAATTGTAGTGATATACAGAACCTTGGAACACAAACTGTAAGTTCCCCCTACTGAAATTAATTTAATTCAACTCATCCCTTGCTCTCTGAAAAATTTGAAGTTTTCCTACAGCAAATCTGTTCAGTTTCCCAGTATTTTTCAATATGATGTGACAAAGACCTTAATGATTTCCAACACTCAACTACCACGTATGAATATACATATTGTTAACAAGCTCTAACTGTTGTTGAAAGTTTAGGATAAGCAAAATCACTTTATGGGCGTTCAATATAAGAGGTGAGTGTTTAACATAGACACATATGTAACCAATAAATGTATAAATAAATAGATAACAATATAAGTCAATTTTACTGGATAACACTGTAAACATGTTTCATTTTAATAAAGTTGTGCATTAAATTACAAAATCTCCAGTACAGTTATGTTTTTAAATAGTATAAAGAGAGCGGATGATAGGTGATGGGAAGGGAAGGGAACAAGAAGGCATGGGAAAGGTAGTAAACGACAGGGTAAAGCTTGTAAATGTATTTGGGAATTTGGAACATGTCATGGGATATTTGTTGGTTTGAAACCAGGTATTCCAAGTCTTGCGAAAACTCTAGATAATGGTGTTTTCCAGACCAGAGATATATTACATGGATCAAACATACCAGATATGATTAATTAGTGCATTCCTACTTGGGGGAATTGTTTCTCCAATCTGTATTTTACGTTATTATACATATGCCTGATAAATCTGGTTTGCTTAGCAATATTACTACTGGGTCACATGGGATCTGATCAAGGGTGGATTGGGAACTTAAAGTGGCCATGGAAAAAATTCTTGAAGTGGCCTCATGTGGACGGGTCCAAATCAACTGTAGATGGGGCCAACACAAAGGTAGGTGGGATTTAGAACTACTGGAATTCGGTTGTAGTAACATTTAGGAATACCTATATGTGATGACTTAAGACACAGTGGGTCATTTCTAAAGCAAAGCAGGGAAAAAGCTACCAGTCCTGTGCTATAAAAATACACAAATTATTTTACATTATCTGCGACTGGTTTATGTCTCTGTGCTCAAACTTCTTTAGTTGCCTACTAACACATCCTTCCAAAATTCCCTTCATAGAAACATATCTCACTTTGTTTAATAAGTTTAACTATTGCAAAACATGTTGACAGAATCCTATTTGATCAGTCTGCCAGAGCAGCATATGAGCACCTCACTGCACTGTTGCATCTTTCCCTGACATCATGAGCTGTGAACTACCAGTCAAATCTCTCTATTTGATATATAAAAATGTGTACTGTTTGTTTCAAAAAATGCATTAAAAATAATCCTTATAATAAATGGCTATCCAGTGCGATCACCAGAAAGGTAAAATGCTTCAAGCATCAGCAAGAAAACACTTATTTTATAACAATTGTGTATGAGCTCTAAATGTGCCCAGTGATTGGTGGTGGTTTGATTTAATAACAGTGCAGGGAGGGTTGGCAGACAATGGCATAAGTGAAGGGGAGAGCTATTCCAAGGGTTTGCTGGTGATATAGTAAGTGCAAAGGAGGCAGGATTACTATATTGTCAGTGCAATGGGGGCTGGCCACATGTTCAACAAAGTGATTTGAGAATGGGACCAATGCAAGGTAGAGGGCAGGTATTGGAATCAAGGCGAGAACCACTAAATTATCGGTAGAGCTGGAATAAGGCTCTAGTGGGGGCACAGGGGCACTTAAGACAAGAGGGTTATCATATATGACAAATAAACAGGCAAAACTGTGTGCACTACTGTTCTGGTAGTACAGTGTGAAGTGGGACATACCTCCCAACTGTCCTTTCAGTCGTACCAAATCCTAAGCAAGACAGTCACCGAAATTCTGGACTGCCCAACCAGATTCAGGACAGTTGGCAGACTCTCCTGCTCTCTCCTACCTGTTCTTTTCACTTTTACCACCTGTGGCTGCTGGAGCAGTTGCTGCTTATCTGGATCCTGGAATGTTGGAGGCCCTATTTGGGAAAAAAAATGGTTTCATGAAACTTAGAAAACTCCAACCATCCCTGGCATTTAATCAATAGCACCCACATTTAATAATTAGGCCTATATCCCTCCCTCCAAACAGCCCCATCAATAAATTAATAGCATTTACGTTTAATATAACCATTGTCCACAAACATCACAGCATTAAACAGTTAATATTCACATTTAAAAATTGCTCTCCTCCCCAAACTCAGCCCCATAGTCAATGAATAGCCCAAAACCATCCCAGCATTAAATTAAAGGTCCCTTCACTTCATATTAATTTAATAGGCCACAGTATTAAATGAAATTGGCCCACCAATAAATAAAATTGCCCCACCATCACCCCACAAATAACAGCACCCATTAAATAATTAGCCACAACCTAAACTAAACCATTAAATTAATACCCTACCTCCCACCCATGAACTATTAAGACAGCCTCCCTCGCTTCCCTCATATCACACTATATATTAAAACACTCCCATTCCACATTTTAGCAGCCCCCACTCCTATCCTACACACCCTTTAGCAGCCCCACTCCAATCCTACACACCCTTCAGTAGCCCCCACTACTATCCTACACACACTTTAGTAGCCCACCCTCACACGCTTTAGTAGATCACCCTCACACACACACACACACTTTAGCAGAGACACACACACACTTTAGCAGTCACACACACTTTAGCAGAGACAACTGTACTGAGCAACGATCTTTGACACCTAGAGCTTCATGGTTATTCTTTCACATACCACCCAGTGTAGTTATTGACCAAAAAATTGTAGTGATATACAGAACCTTGGAACACAAACTGTAAGTTCCCCCAACTGAAATTCATTTAATTCAACTCATCCCTTGCACTCTGAAAAAATTGAAGTTTTCCTACAGCAAATCTGTTCAGTTTCCCAGTATCTTTCAATATGATGTGACAAAGACCTTAATGATTTCCAACACTCAACTACCACATGTGAATATACATATTCTTAACAAGCTCTAACTGTTGTTGAAAGTTTAGGATAAGCAAAATCACTTTATGGGCGTTTAATATAAGAGGTGAGTGTTTAACATAGACACATATGTAACCAATAAATGTATAAATAAATAGATAACAATATAAGTAAATTTTACTGGATAACACTGTAAACATGTTTCATTTTAATAAAGTTGTGCATTAAATTACAAAATCTCCAGTACAGTTATGTTTTTAAATAGTATAAAGAGAGCGGATGATCTTGAAGTACAATTTGAGTAATCTCCAGTAGGTGTCACCATATGCCTCGAATATTATGGTTTATAATTCTACAACTGCTATATAAATGTAAATCAGAATCTTATTGATGTCATCACATAATAAGAGGCCATGCATTTAGAATACATAGGAAAAAAGAAGTCATCAAGGTAATGATAGCCTTCTGATTTTAAACTCCTTTACTTCATACATGGTTGAATAATTGTCAAACATTTGCACTCTATTAACAATTTCCTTATTTCCTTATATTCTTAGATTGTATACACTGGCGAGCAGAGTATTCAGAACATTTGTCCCATTTCAGCACTGCAGAATATATTGTGATTAATAATAATAATAATTGTTATTATTATTATTATTATTATTATTATTAGTTTTATAACTTTAAATGTTTGTTTTTCTTAAAAATGTATTACACTGAAGCTTTTCTTTTCCGTCATTTTGTTTTTATTAAATATGTGTGGAAGTCAAATAATTGGATGAAATAAACTAATTTGATTAATATGGTTTTACCGTGCGATTAGTGTGCTTCCAGATGCACAAAAGGTGGAAGGAGAAGAGGAGACTATCTGAAGGTGAATTAGAAGACAAACAGATATGCATGACTGTGTGGAACATTTCAAGAAGTCTTTTTGCCACAATACCTGACATAAGTGACACCCCTTAGAAAATGTAAAATTTCCATGTTTTTTTTATTTGTCATACACAGACAGACATGTACTGGATATTCTGATTCCTTCCACAATCACCTTGGTCTGTGTGACGATGTACAGATAGTCCAACCCCGGGGTTTGAGGAAATGGTCACTTGATTTTCCAGAATATAGAAAAAAGCTTGATCAGACTGACGCGTTTCTCGGCACTGCAATGCCGTTTCATCAGAGACACCCTGATGAAACGGCCCCGCATATCTGCTTCAAGTGTCTGGACTGTGTTACTTATATTGTCATTTATGGTCACTTTATCTTATTTGCTTTTAATCATATGTGCAATGGCTTGCATTCATTAGTTCATATTTATATTATTAAATTACATTGTACCGATTTCAAGATTTGCGCTATTTCTGATTTTTTGGTTTTTCATGGTTTGTGTTCAGCAGGTCTAGATCCTGCTCAGAAAGCTGCAACTTAATCGAGCATTTTAGGTTAATAAGCGCCCCTGCACATATTTTGTATGTACTGGAAATTGTTATCAATGACAAAGGTACTATAAAAACTGACCCATTTTGCCGCCTCACTTAGCCAAGCAGCTGAACTTGTGGGATTGAGAATGTCATGTGAGTTGGCATAGGGTAAATCAGTTCATATACACTGGTTTTAAGAACGTTTCTAGGATAGTGGGTGACATTGAGGTGACAGAGACTTTTATGACAATAGCAGGACATGAGTAGTGAACATGAAGGACTTTTGACAATGACACATTTAACAAATAAATTAGCTGTTTTTTAATTTAAAGCCTACACACATGACTGTAATAACAGGGTGGACAAAGCTGTCAAGCGGGCAACAGATTTATCCATGATAACTGATACAATAATGGTTCTTTAAATGATAACACACAAGAATTAGTTAAAATGTAAGATTTGTGTTCCCTGCAGGAAAAGACGGTCTGGAAGACAAAGGCATGTAGTCAGGAGTCCTTTGGACTCTGGAGAGATGGACAAGGTAGGCCGTGGCTCCCAGAACGTATCTTCCAGGCCTAACTGAGGCACCACATGATCTGACTCATCTGGGTAAAGAAGGTATGGACCAGCTGGTAAGAGCACACTGGTGTGCACAAGACTTTTCTTCTCAAGCTATTAGGAAGGCAATGTCCTGTCTTACTTGATTGAGGAAAAATGTTGGAAAGACAATACCAATAGAGCCATCCCATACTCCTCCTACAGACAGACTTTTTTCAGGTAAAACAAATCAACTTCATTCAATTGCCATTTTGCAGGATTCTCAAGTATATACTGGTGTACTGATGTATTCTCTATCCATGTAGAGGTTCATTCAAATGTTTAGAATATTGCTGTGCCATACTTAGGATATTTGTTAGTAGATGTGGTATCCCTAGAGCTATAGAAAGTGATAGGGGTATTAATTTTATTGGTAATAACTTTTAGACAATGAGTACAATGTATGGGCAGGGATAGTAAGTCACATACTCTTTATCAGCCACAAGCCACTATGAAAATAGAGTAAATTGTACTGTCCTAGAATGAATTGAATAGAGTGATAGTTGAAACTACATTGGCCGGAAGCTTTGGCCGCTAGTCCTACCTACCATGAGAACCACTCATAAACTGTCTCTTAACCAGTCACCTTTTGAAATACTTTTGACAAGCAACCTCACTTGATGTTAGATTCCCAAGATGAGTTCATAATGGAGAGACTGTTGAAAATCTGAATTCATAGTGGAGAGACTGTTGAAAATCTTATAAAGAGAAGCAAATAGTGAGACAGCAACAAAAGGCGTTCGAAACACTGTCTCCTGATATGATATACACTAATGTCATGATGTTGGACTAGGAGAGTATGTTATGTACTGTAATTTCCTACGCTCAAGTTGTTTGACAGACAGGTAACAAGTGTTGATGACCAATACCACTTCCCTAGGATTAGCAGACAGAGACACTTGGAGCCATTACACCCACTGCAGAGGAGTCAACAACCCAGAGAAGGTTCAAATTACAGCTGAGAATGACACTCGTGAATCTGTGGCAGGAGACCTAAGAACGCAGTTAATAACCTGAGCCAGGGACTTTGCAAAGTATGTTATCCAGCATGGAGCAGTGGTTTTCCTGTTTTTCCCTTTCCTTGTGTTTCTCTCATCCTTATTCTCTTTCCAGGACATTCATTTCTTTCATTGGTGATCAGGTGATGGAGACTGGCTCAGGTATTGATATTGAGGAGGTGGGGATGAAACAGAAGTTGTTAACACAATCGGTCCAGCCAGTTTCACTATTCAATTCATGGGTAAAGGAAAAGTTTTGCTAACCTTGGAGCTCGGAGACCGTGAGAGGGGCTATTGTCTAAAGAATATTGAGTCTGTAAGTACTGTGTCCCCATTGTTGAAGAGAGGTGCATCCAGCGATGCCAGTCCAGAAATAATTCGGACTTGAGTGGGCATCCATGAGAATGATTATCATTCTTTGGTGGGTAAGGTTTTAGACCAAACTGAATGCTGGGTGTGCTCTCAGGTGCCTCAGAGACTAAATTATATAGGACTAGTTCTCTTTTCACTAAATATTTCTGAGGTACTCGAATTATGGGGTTGGAGGCCAGTAGAGGGAAGATAATAGAAATAGGTCACTTAGTTTGAAGTTTCCCAATACTTCACAGACTGATCACCGTTTCACGTACAAAGAAACTTGAGTATTGGGAGACTGGACAGTATGAAAAGACAATAGTCCACCCCGCAATGTTGATGAAAAATCCATTGATGTTATTAGAGTGTATTTAACTAAAAAGGCTGAAGGAGATCATAAATGAGATTATGTTAACGAATGTTATTTGTGAAAGTTAATTGTTTAAATATGTCATATAAGATATGGCATGCCTCAGACAGATGGACATGCTAGGCATGAGGAACTTTGCTAGAATATTATGTATTGATATAACATATTTTATTGTACCTTGTATTCTTCCAGATAATGTATTACACATGTGGGTGTATGGCATACAAAAGGTTAACTCAGAGCTCAAAAGGTAGATGTTCCGTAGAAAACAAATTGGTTTCTAGAATTGTGACTCTCTTTTATGGTAACCTGACTGATTTCCAACAACAGTGCGGTTGTACTAAGGGGGACATACATTACAGAAAATTGAAACGTACTACTGAGATCCTGCAATACCATTTTAAGGTGATAGTTTTTTGCACTATCAAAGGGTGGCATGTAGAAGTCAAATACATTGATTAATATTGTTTTACCGTGTAATTGCGATTAGTACGCCACGTGTAAATCGCACCAATTAATAACACATACATTTATATTCGCACTTACACCTGTAAATAGAACACATTTATTAAGATTCCAATCCACATTTATTTATTAGTAAAATGTATTAGAGATAATTTATACATAGATAATATTATAGTAAAGGTATTTATGGTTCAGGTCCTCTAAAAGGTAAAGAGTTTGGTCTCATATTAAAGCTTATTTCACCAGCATTAACCTGGTTTCGACCTAGTAGCGATCGCATCTAGCAGTCACAAATTATGAGCATTATGAGATTAATTCTCAAAAGCACTTTATTTATGGGTCAGTTTAAACTGGTTATTCAGCGGGAAGACACGTAGGCAACAGTTGGAGTGAGTTGTCCCTTCCTTTGTAAAAGGATCAAATGAACTGACCTACGACAGCAGTCTACTGGAACATTGTTAACCCTGGAACAATGAAGACCTCTCTAAGTGTTATCTGTGTATATTTGTGACATCATCACTGTTTGTTAATTCAAACTCCATATAAGCAACCTCATGGGCCAGTGTAGATCTCTCTTCCTGACTACAAAGATGGACATAGACCTGGGCCCAAGGAGTGCTGGTGTAATGTAATGTATTCAGTTTATGCTTTCCAGTTTATTGTTATATATTTTATGCATCATAATGGCTTGCTGTAAATCCTGCTATCTTTTGCTATTAAATCTCTTTGCATGCGGGAACCACAATAATCACATTGGACAATGTTTATTAGTAAGTGACAAAATGAACATAACATATGTTTTAAGTTTCAAGAAATAAATATTACTCAAAGGTTTGTGATTAATCTTAATTTACAGAGGAGACAATGGAACTTGGGTACATAAGATCTGGCATCTCTGATTTCATCCATGATGCAAAGACTGTAAACATTTTCAACAGTAGATTAATTCTTAGTAGATGAAGTGTATCATAAGGTGAAAAAGGACGTTCTCCGTCGTGACAGTCTGCAAGATATACTTCCTAGTCCCAATTTTTCCATTGTTGCTTCAGCGCATAAGGGTAAAAATCTAGAAAAAAATATATTTGTCTATGTAAAATAGTTTAAAAGTAAAACATAAAATAAGAGAAAATACCAACATTTTCCTGACTGTTTAGTGTAATTAAGTCAGGCAAAAACTATATACACAAAAAAGTAATATATAATATAGTATACAGGTGTATGGCTTACAACCACAGATCTAGCATAGTCACTGATTTGATTATATTACTGTAGTTCATGTTTGTACTTCTGTAACAAAAATGTCAATGTTGCAATATAAGAGAAAAAGAAGGATTGCGCTAGTAATTGATTTGGATAACAATAATAAAAAATTATCTAATAGAGATCAAACAACCTGGACTTCTAGAAGATACTTGTTACATATTAAAAACATTGAGCCTGATTCAGGATCTTAACTTATTTCAGTCTCCTGGACAAAACCATGTTACAATGCAAGGGGTGCAAACTAGTTTTCTGTTTTGCACATAAGTTAAATACTGACTGTTTTTTCATGTAGCACACAAATACTTGATAGCTTATTTGTACACTGAAATTGAAAGTTGATATTTCTGTGCTACATGAAAAAACAGTCAGTATTTAACTTATGTGCAAAACAGAATACTAATTTGCACCCCTTGCATTGTAACATGGTTTTGTCCAGGAGACTGAAATAAGAAATTTCTTAAGTTAAGATCCTTAATGAATCAGGCCCATTATTCCCATTTGCAAGGAAACCACAACAATATACACAGTCGACAGTGTACTTTGTTACAAAGGCTTGTTCTAATTATTGTGTACATGCACTCTTTTTCCTATCTGATTTTACTGATTGAGGGTATTGTTATGGTTTCCCTGCAAATGTGAATATTGTGTTCAATATGTAATACATATTTCAAGGTTCTGCAACATATATTAGCTATTTTTCATTACCGTTATTCAAATAAATTACTGGCACAGTCCTTCTTTATTTAGATATTTTTCTATGTATAGAGGTCCCATAACCTTGATGGACAGCTGCTTATACATATAGCGGAAGGGAGTTTTGTATACTCATGCATGTGTACATATATAACTTTCAGGTTAGTATACAGCATATACATGAGGGACTTGCAGTTGTGCCACCAAGTAGCACATCTAAGTTAGATTTATTTAATTAATAAGCTTGTCATTTTTACTTACAAAGCCACACCCCATCAGTAGTACCGCAGCCAGGGTCAAAGCAGCCAGGACAATGATGGCAATTTGAACCGGGGTAGTTGCAGCCGCTGAAAAAATATGACAAGACGATATTTAATGCAAAATGTCCTATGGATTAAACAAACTTGCATAGGATAGAAAACAAAAAGTTTCCATAAAAGTATAATTAACCATTTAGTACTTCAACGTTCAAACTGGTTATTGAATGTGGACCTGCATACCCAGATACAGCTTAGTATTTATTCTGTTTTCCCCACTGTTCAGTGCTTCAGATCACTGCGGTGTCATAACAATCAATGACTAATAGTAATAATACTAATAATAAGATAATAATAAATATTAGAAGTCTGGCTGAATCTGTAGCTCACAAATAGGCATCTCTTAAACCTTAGGTCCTTTCATGTTTCTGTTTTGTGGCTCTTCTTGCGCTCTGGCACCTTTTGATGCATCTATTTTGCCATGTTTTGCCTTTGTATCTTGGGCACCCCTCTTTGCATCTGTCTATATCCTGTTGCCACCAGTGTGTTTTTGTCAGTGCTTTTCCATCGGTGTCTTGTTCTTCTGTACCTCACATGTGCCATTACCTTTGTATCTTGTTTTTATTTTGAAAAAAATCATTGTTGCTATTATACCCTCTTATGTTCCAATCTTTTTTCACCTTTTGCTCTTTCTACTTCCCCCCCCTCTTTTTACCAGTCTATTGCACCCTCCACCAGGCCATAGACATTGCAGATGACTACATTCTAAAAGTGTAATTGTGCCCCTTCCATCGGTAGACTTTTCTATCCAACACCACTTCCTCTGCTATTTTTTAAAAATGAAGCTAAAGAAAAAAAATTAAAAGGCACCAAAAATTCTAAATTAAGATAACCATTTTATGCCACCCGTTGAATAGAACTGCCCTTGGCATATGCTAGGTTTGTCTGTATAGTATATACAGCGTTGGCCTTCAGCTTTCCGACCCTTTGCCTAATTTCCTTTTGTCAACAGCCCTGTTTCTCCTGTTTTTGCATTTCCTTTGTTTTTCCCACATTT
Organism: Mixophyes fleayi; assembly: GCF_038048845.1. NCBI lineage: Eukaryota > Metazoa > Chordata > Amphibia > Anura > Limnodynastidae > Mixophyes > Mixophyes fleayi. The sequence goes on from NC_134410.1 coordinate 18,104,607, forward strand.
TTAATCAATGTAAATGGTCAGCCCAGTGACTAAGTGTAGTGAACACTTTGCATTTGTGTGTTTCTTGCTTCCTTTTCCCCCTTGCTATGTCTGTTGCCTTCCTACCCTGTCTCTTTTGTCCCATTTGTTTTTCTACCCCACCACATTTCGTCTATCCATAACCTCAATGTTCCCCCATTGTTTCATAGGATCCCTTGCTCCCATAGTCGAACCCTTTTCTCTCCAGTCATATAACAGTGGTTTGAGGAGCAGCTATATCTCTTAATAGAGACAGGCTGGGCCGGGAAGCACGGTGACATATGTCCTCCGGGCAATCTTGGGCCACACTGCCTGCTGGTGGCTGTAAGGCAGGTCTTAGCCATTCTGATTTTGTTCACTCATAATCGTAATGAGGAGGGGGTATCCTTCACCTGCATCATGACTACCAGCTATGGCCATAAGCTATGCTGTCGCAGTTACTGGGAATGTTGTCATACCTAGGTATTCTGGGATACTTACCGGTAGTAGTCATAATAGTAGTAGTAGTCATAGTTGCTGTTGTACCTGTGTATAGAAAAAAAGTAAAGTACATTACCAATTATTATTAATGATATTAATATTATGTAGAGGAACACTCTCCTCTGCATATTCCCTGCTTGTCATCATCATCATCTATTTATATAGCACCACTAATTCCGCAGAGCTGTACAGAGAACTCACTCACATCAGTCCCTGCCCCCATTGGAACTTACAGTCTAAATCCCCTAACATAGACACACACACAGACAGAGACTATGGTCAATTTGATAGCAGCCAATTAACCTACCAGTATGTTTTTGAAGTGTGGGCTGAAACTGGAGCTCTCGGAGTAAACTAATACAAACATGAGGAGAACATAGAAACTCCACACAGATAAGGCCATGGTCGGGAATCAAACTCATGACCCCAGGGCTGTGAGTCAGAAGTGCTAACCACTAAGCCACGGTGCTGCCCTCTTTTCCTCCTGAGCAGCTGCTGTCACTTAATTTCCTTCACAAAACTAAGTTTCTCACCAGTACAGGGATAGTCTGGCAGCGTGAATTGTAGCCTGGTATGAAAAATAAATGCAGGTAGCCCAGTGACCCAACTCAGCCCACTATGAGACATGGGCATCAGCCCAATTGCCCCCCCTCCCCCCAGCCCAGTCAGCCCCTAGACCTCATTGATATGTACTGAGGTGGACAGTAGGAATGTAAAAAATTACCATAGGCTATATGAGCGTATTGTGCACCAGTGGATTCATGGATGTACAGTGATCAGCACAATGTAAAGACAAAAGACAATGCAAACACTATAAAGGTTACTGGGACACATACTGCCAGCATGTGTTGTTGTCACTGCTCTACCTGTGTGTAGAACAGTGCAAAACGTTATTAATTACTGTAAGATAAACACTAAACATTATACCTAATGCATAAGCAAAACATAAAAAGGTGAATTATTTGACAAAAATAGGACTAATATGAATGTATGACTTTAAATCAAACAAAAATAAACTATTTCTAGTTTCAGAGTATGTTAAACTATGTTTCTCTTTACTCCCCCATGGACTGTTTGACCAATAGTAGGAGCTGCTGCTCTTGCTTTAATGGATGTAAAGACAAAAGGCAATGCTAACACTGGGTAATGCACAATCCAGTATTAGTTTTCATCGTCTGATATAGGTTAGATCAAAAATCCCAGTATGGAAAGAGAATCAATTCCATAATAACTTCCATAGTTCATTTATATATTGCATTCAAAATAGAACACTAAGGATCATTAAATCATGAAAACTAAGAGAAGTTAGTGGATGTCATGATCTAAATTGTCATAGGGATGTTTTGTGTAAAGGAAACTGTCTGAACAGGAGATATACATACCGTGAGTAGTATTTGCTGTTGCTGCTTCTGATGCTGATGATGCAATTGTGGGATAAAAAGGTACAGCAAATTATAAATTAATATTATTAAATACTAAATACTGTTTCTACTGTGTAACCGAAAGTTAGCAATGTGCATTATTTTACCCCCCAAAAATACATAATAACTTCCATAGTTCATTTATATATTGTATTTAAAATAGAACACTAAGGATCATTAAATCATAGGGATGTTTTGTGTAAAAGAAACTGTCTGAACAGCAGATATACATACCGTTATTAGTAGTTTTTGCTGTTGCTGGTGATGCTGATGATGCAATTGTGGGATAAAAAGGTACAGCAAATTATAAATTAATATTATTACATACTAAATACTGTTTCTACTGTGTCACTTAATTTCCTTCACAAAACTAAGTTTCTCACCAGTACAGGGATAGTCTGGCAATGTGCATTATTTTACCCAAAAAAAATACACAGAAGAAAGATTTTTTTTATTTTTCACAGGATTCTCACAGGACTTAAGTCTCCTGATTATTTGTGATGGACATACTGTTAAATGACAATATAAATGACTGCAAATTAAAGAAAAATGTCATCTTGAAGAGCATTATTGTATGAGATTGCTGATCATTCTAAGAATGACGATTCAAACAATGCCTTGCTTCATTTACAAACGGGGCTGTTACCAAAAAGGGTATATTTTAAACCTTAGGTTTTAGATGAACCCCTGGATGATTTCATCCTTTTGGAAGTTAGTGTATTGTGATTGGACAAGAGTCAATCGCGGGGCAGTCACATCCAATCATGTTCACCCAGAGGAAATAGTAACATCGCATGTGCTGCTACAATCCTGTGACTTACAATTAGCTTCATTTCAAGTTGATAACTATGTACTTATGAGTGCAATTTACACCAAACAATAGCAACCAATCAAATGGTTGCTTTCATTGACTAACTTTTACAGTTAAAAGCCAATGTGTCTTGGCAAAAATATGAATCACATCTTGTGGCCAGACACTCTCACTGTGTGCTATTCAAGAGTCTTAATTACTAGCATGCAAATAAATCAACAGACAAGATTAACATTATTGTTTTTACAAAAATCAAGCGCATCACTGTGAAAATATATACTTACTTGATTGGCCAAACACTGAAAGAATCAAAAAGAAAGAGATAATCAATATTCAATGACTGTAAGAGCAGCAAGTACGGTACTACTAGAAAAAGTGTACATACACTGTGTGTAAGAAAACACTCTTTAAAACACATTTACAATCTCAAAAAGTTTTGTTTTGTATTTTTCTTTCCATATACTGTATTTATTTCTGATAAAATACAAAGTGTATTCATAATTCATTTTGCACAATATGATAAAGAGGAGATAATTGATAACAGTTTTACTCTAATTCCTGCGCGCTGAATATGAGAGCATGTATTCACAATTACATTGCTCTAAAGCTTTCCACGTTCATTTTTGTCTATAACCCTAACAGCCAAACGCACCAGCAAACATATTTATGAATTTGTACAGAGCAAATGCATTGCATCGCACATATAACAAGCAAAGGAAAGTCTATCATTTAGAATGTTTTCAATTCTTAGTAATGCATCATGGCTAAAGACATTTTATACCATTGTATTGCAATTACAAATTTACTTTATCTGGCATAACATCATATTCTGACACTCTTGTATCTATTCACACAGAAATACATTGAGAGTCACCTCTCATTTCAACATATGTCTTGGCTACGTCACACACAGGTGTGGCCAAGTTACAGACAAAATGCATTAGTCATTACAGATACTCTACACACATATTTATAGAGCCAAATACTTTATATTATATATATATATATATATATATATATATATATATATATAGATAGATAGATAGATAGATAGATAGATATATGTTATATAGAACATAGAGAATATGACTTCCAAGTATGCAAGTGGTGTCCAATTCAAAATAAGACTCAGCCCACATCCCTCTGTCACCTGATCTGTTTAATAAGAGATGGAATAGGGAGCTGTGTTATCAAAAAGTCATCAGTTAATAAGAGCATTTCCGTGCCAGCTGCCTCTGTCTACTCCTCGTTCAGTACCTTTACTTTCAGCCTTAGTACTTTTTAGTACTTTCACAGAAATTAAACAAAGGAACAATATTTGGGTTAGGGTAATAATATCAATCAGACCACACACTCACCTTGTGCCTGTAAAGAGAGGAACACCAGCAGCACCAGACCCCGAGATATAACTTTAGACACCATATTGAGCTTATAGCTGAGGTTACTGTATATTGAACTGGGAAAGGGAAAAAATGCTGGGGGTTTTATACCTGTTGTATCAAGGAGAGGAGTCTCCTATCTCCACCTCCTCTTCCTCTTTTGTTTATGTTTGTTTGACAGCATGCACTAGGAATCATTTAGGATTGGTTATGACTGAGAGGGTTGATATTGGTATTCCAAGTATCCTTGATGTAGTGCCCCATATTTCACAAGGTCTGTTTAATTGTAGGTTTATTGAGTATCTGTTTGTGATGTGACTGCATAGGTATGTAAGGGAGTATCTATCTATCTATCTCATATCTATCTATCTATCTATCTATCTATCTATCTATCTATCTCATATCTATCTATCTATCTATCTATCTATCTATCTATCTATCTATCTATCTCATATCTATCTATCTATTAATACCAAATTATTAACAGATAGCAAATCTATCTATTACCAAACTCTTAACAGTGAATGTAATAAAGATGATATCTCTAGCTCTAATAAGTGCTCATTCTGCTATCTAGTACTAATTTTTTAGTCTCTGCTTCTGGTGTACAGTTCTATGTTACCTCCTATTTACAGCAAGTTACAGTACTTCAAGGTAATATATTATGTCCTTACACCACTGCGCTTACACCATGGCCAGGCTGGGGCAAGGGGCAGATGGAATGTGGCCTCTGAGCCAGACCCAGATTTAAATGTTTGTGCTAGTATCCAGCCATCCAGGTAGCACTGGGCATGTCCACGGCCAACTATGTGCGACCTATGTAAGACCATTATTATTATGGTGACTTCTGTCCATCATTGATGATTAAGGCTGTGACCATGCATCTCTACAATTAATTTCAGCTGACATATTATATGGGAAGGAAATAAACAGGAAGAGAAGAGGGGTGGAAAACCAAAAAAGAAAATAGCAAAGAAAGGGTAGTGCAAACAGATTGTGTGTGTGGGGGGGGGGGGGAGGGGGAGGCGGTGTATATGGAACACACAGAGAGGGAGAGATTTGAGCATATACAAAGGGAGGGAGAATAGAGCACACAGTGAGATTGGGAGACTGGAGCACAGAGGGAGGAGCACACAGAGAAGGGGAGAATGGATCACACAGAGAGGGGCAGAATGGATCACACAGAGTGGGGGCAGAATGGAGCACACGGAGAGGGGGCAGAATGAAACACATAGAGACGGTGATAATGGAGCACACATAGATGGGGCAGAATGGAGCACACAGAGAGGGGGCAGAATGGAGCACACAGGTAGGGGGAGAATGGATAACACAATGAGGGGAGAATGCACACACAGAGACGAGTGAGAATGGAGATCACAGATTGTTGGATCCTGGAGCACACAGAGAAAGGGGGAGATTGGAGCATACACAGAGGAGTGAGAATGGAGCACACAGAAAGGGGGCAGAATGGAACACACATAAAGGTAGCAGAATGGAGCACACAAAAAGGGGGCAGAATGAAACACACAGAGAGGGTGCAGAATGGAACACACAGGGAGGGGGAGAATGCATCAAACAGAATGAAGAACACAAAAAATGTGTGGAAATGTGTACAGAGAGGGGTAAAAATGGATGACACAAATTGGTGTACCCTGGAACACACAGAGTGATGGGGAGTTTGGAGCATACACAGAGGGGTGAGAATGGAACACACAGCGAGGGACAGAATGGAACACACAGAGCAGGGAAACTGGAACATACAAAGAGGAGTGAGAATGAGCATACAGAGAAGAGGGAGAATGGAGAGCACAAAGATGGGGGGATAAATGTGCACACAGAGAGGGGTGAGAATGGAGCACTCAGCGACGGGGAAGAATTAAGCACACAGAGCAGGGAGACTGTAACATACACAGGGGGGAGAATGGAGCATACAGAGAGGAGGGAATGGAGCACATAGAGATGCGGAGACTGGAGAGCACAATGATGGGGAGATAAATGTGCACACAGAGAGGGGTGAAAATGGAGGACAGAGATTGGTGGATCCTGGAGCACAAAGTTAGGAAGGAGAATGGAGCACTCATAGAAGGGGGAGACTGCAGCACATGGGGGAGTAAAGCACACAGATGGGGGGAGAATGGAGGACAGAGTTTGGTGAATCCTGGAGCACAATGTGAGGAAGGAGAACGGAGCACTCAGGGAAGGGGGAGACTGGAGCACAAAGAGGGGGAGAGAATGGAGCACCGAGACAGTGGATGATCAGACATGGTGTCTGTATTACTTGATCCTCTGGATACAATCTGCAGGAAGCTGTGATCATTTGACTTGTTACCCTTCACTAAACAGACAACATCCCTGGAAACATGGTCATGAGGATTTTAACTTATTTGAAAATGTAATTGGAGAATCATTAATATGTAATTGGTGTGTTCCAGAAAAAGAACATAATTATTATACTAATACTATTTACAGGAATATCAATGGACTAGGTAAAAGAAATAAGTACTGAATTTTGCATATCCCTTTATCTACTTTATTCAATATGTTAAATCACCCTAAAGATGCCCCTAAGTTATTTTGTATGTTTTGTTCATTTAACAAGTGTCACTAACTGGCTGTTTTATGTATCTATTACAATTTTAATTACATTACTATTTTGAAAATGTTTCAATACATTTCAGTCTTTCCCTATTCTGCTGTAGATCATATCCTAAGATTCCCAATAGACAGAGGAAGACAAGAAGTGTGTGTGTTCAGGGCACTCAATGGATTATTCTTTTTACATAAATTAATCTAAAATATGCATTTCTGCTTTATTAAAAATATTTATATTTATTTTAATATTTCGCTAGTTTAGAAAATATGTGGGGAATTAAATTGTTGATAATTCTCCCTTTTAATGTATATCAATAAAGCAGAAATGCATATTTTAGGTTAATTGATGTAAAAAGAATAGACCATTGAGTTACCTGAATACACACACTTCCTGTCTTCCTCTGTCTATTGTGAATTACAAAACTTTGTGGGTGCACCCCCCTCTGCATAATTAGGTACATATAATAATATTATACTAATCAGAAGAAATAGAGGGGTTTATTGGTTTTCCCCAGTGCTTTGTGAAATTTCTTGGCATATCCTAAGATTCCTCTTTAATAGGAAATAATCTTTACTTATACTTCTTATCATAACAGACCTCCCCAACCTACCATCTACACTGGTACACAACACATGGTGAGCAGAGGCGTGAGGTCAGTCTGGCACTGAATCAGAATGAAGGAGTTTTACTCTGATTCACTGTCAAGCTGTCCCTTTACTATTGTGGAGCTTAGTCTCTTCAGGGAGACTAAGGGGCTAATGGTGGTTAGCACTTCTGCCTCACAGTGCTGGTGTCATGAGTTCAATTCCCAACCATGGCCTTATCTGTGAGGAGTTTGTATGTTCTCCCCGTGTTTGCGTGGGTTTCCTCCGGGTCCTCTGGTTTCCTCCCACATTCCAAAAACATACTGGTAGGTTAATTGGCTGCTATCAAAATTAACCCTAGTCTCTGTCCCTCTGTCTCTGTGTGTGTGTGTGTGTGTGTGTGTGTGTGTGTGTGTGTGTGTGTGTATGTTAGGTAATTTAGACTGTAAGCTCCAATGGGGCAGGGACTGATGTGAATGAGTTCTCTGTACAGCGCTGCGGAATCAGTGGCGCTATATAAATAAATGATGATGATGATGATGAATAAAGCCCTGTCTGTGGGGTTAAGGCTGCTTTTTTATTGCTGGTTATTACCTCCAAATAAAATCAGTTATCAATACAACTTAGCAAACTACAGCATTTGTCCTACAGGGCTCACGTAGCTTACTGAAAGCACTTTAAGATCGCTATTGGGATGGTGACTTACAAACCGCAGTGGACACTGTTAAAGGATAAGTCCTTGAAGATCCTTGATAATGTAAGTGCCCATCTGACACCTAGTCATTAGTCTGTATGTGATACATACTTCCTCCTGTTGTCAGTATATGGAGAGCATAGCGACAGAGGGAGCATTAGGAAGTAGAGGTGTTAGGGATCGTCTTATACTTGAACTCTCAAACTAAAAATGTTTATTTTCCAAGAATTCAGATTCCTGAGAAGCTTCAATTACCAGGATTCGTAGGAACATATTTTTATCAAATATCTCACAATGATATACGAAGAGTCCAATCAGTCTATCATTAAACAGTCCTTTATGCAAAGCAACAGACTTGTATTGTTGGTTGTAGAGAGCATTTTGTGTGAGGTATAATATTTTCTTGTGCATTTGAGACCACTGGGCACCCACTAGAATGTGTGGCAAAAAAAAAACTTCTGCAAGCTTGCCGTAAATAACCATGAACATGACCAACCTGCCGGCCATCTGACCCCTTCTGCCCAGGGGGTGAGCTGTTTCAAAATCTTCAAATCCCTGGCTAATGTGATGACTTATTCACTGACAGCAGGAGATATGACAACAGCGGCCTCAAGTGGAAGCCGTGGTGCTGATGAGCTACAGCCAGGGGCGGATCTAGAGAATACTGCTACCCGGGGCGATGTAGGGTAGGGGGGGGGGCGATTTAGGCCTCGCCCCTTTTCTGACATCTGAGGCTGCCGGCGGCTGCATACTATGTGCAGGTCCGTTCAGCAGTGACAGGCAGGGACAGTGTGCTGCCCGGATGCTCTGATTGTGTTTAAAACACAATCAGAGCGGCCAGGCAGCACGCTGGCCCTGCCTGTCACTGCTGAATGGACCTGCACATAATGTGCAGCCACTGCCAGCAAGCCCCTGCTAGGGGCCATTACCCAACAATGTTTCCCCCCCCCCCCCCCCACTATAGTCACAAACCGCCCTGATGATTACTGGCTATTGTGGCACATCTCTGAATGTAAAGAGTCGTAAGTGTAAGATGTGGCTGAATCTGCATTTGGCCTGAGGTTACGCATATGTTTCACACATGCGCGGTATGGAATTCTGTATATATTCTGCAAAAAAAATATATGCCCATCCCTACATGAACCTCTAAGAGACCACTAAATGTAATATAAAAGCCATACACAAGAGCGCTTTCAGAAATACAGAGGTAAAGTTTAGAACCTTATGAACATTGTAAATATCTGAGATTAAGCTAAGAAAGTGGGAGAATACTTTTTCCTATGTACGCTATACTTACTGCCTATAACACTATTGATGTACACTGGTGTTAGCCTTTTTCAATGTCAAAAAAACTGATAGCATTGAACAATAGATTGCACCCCGAACTACACAGAAATATAAATAATATATCAAACAACTTTAATCTGTAAAAGTTTCCACAGCATGACAGAACCTAATTGTAAATGTAATGCCCTGTTCCTTTATATTGATGCAACTTGAATTTTATATATTGTGGTGTTTTAAAGCATACATGGCAAAATTCATGGTAACAGCAGTTTCCACTTCCCGGTAAAAATGGGTTATCAGTCCTTTTGACATTTAACCAGGAAAACGTAAAGTAGAAGTCCCGTTTTACCACCAAAAACAGGGGCAAGTGCAGGATTTGTAGAGGGGGTTTCCACACAACGCCATCAGTGGGTGTGACCAGCATCCATGGGGGCGTAGCTATAATATTAGACAGTGCTTGGCTGCTCTCCAACTCTTCCTATCCCTATAATATACATGGGCAATGCTGTGTGCACTACTGTTAGGTGCACGCAGCTCTCCCTTTTCGAGCAGAGCCATGTGAATCAGGGGCAGGGTCCAGCCACCTCAATTATACAGTGTCCCAGGCTTGTAGGGGGATTCCAGGCACTAGAAACCCCCCCCTCGGTTTGAGTATGAAGAAACCAAATCCTGAATGCATATTTCTGGGCTCCCTGGCCATTCCAGCCAAAACACATCAATAATCAATTTAACTATTAAAAACATTGGAAATCTTTAACTCTTAGGGGCATATTCAATTAGCTTTCGGATTCGCGGTAACGCGCCGGAACAGCCGCGAAACGTAATACATGTTACTGCAATAACGTGGATTTTCGTTCGCAGCCCATAGGGTTGCGAACGAAAATCCGCGTTAATGCGGTACCGTAATACCCGCAAGAAGGTGCACTTTTCTCGGTAACGCGCGTTACCGCGAATCCGAAAGCTAATTGAATATGCCCCTTATTGTTTATTTTCACAGAATTCAGACTAACAACTGTTTTAACATAACCAATGGGAACAAGCACTTTTAACTATTTTATGGATTGAGCTCAACTCTCAGAGGAAAGTCCAGTTTTCTCTTTCAAAAATGCCTACATCTGCTTCAAGCCCTTGAGTGCTAAGTACGAGTGGGATCCGCCCCCTACATGACCCTATAAACTGCATTTAAGGGGTTAAGAAAACCCACAGATCACTTCCTAATGTGATCTGTGGTTTTTCTGATGAAAGAAATCTGTCCTACATTAGAAAGATGTGTGCCCGTGTACACGCACAGTCTATTAAAGTTCATGGTAAATGTCAGCAATAAGTACCCTCTTACGGATGAAGGGACCCCTGTTTATTTGCTGCCTGTCGATCGTTTGTGATCAGCAGGCATTAAATAAATATGTGATAAGATCAAAAGTGCTCAGCACAGGGGTGAGAAAAGCCTCAGCAGTGAAGAGGTTAATACAACTACAAACACATTGGGAAATATGCTGGAAGATCAATGAAAGAACTAAAATTTTCTTTTCATATTTTATACATTTCCTAAAAGTATCAGCTGCATATTATGTCAATTCAAAGCAATAACAATGCAATGACATCAGCACTTTTTAATTATATTTGCTTAATAACTTAATTGTGTACAAATTATAGATTCATGTATTTCATTACCATAAATCTCAATATCCATATACTAATTTTAGAAAGGTATGTGAGATACTGAAACTGTCAATACCAAATGCTTCTTGCTGGAATTGAATTCCATTAATATCTAATATGTAGTGCTTTCTGTAACAGGGCTTTTAATTTATTTATTAAGTGAGTAAAACATATTAATGCCAGACAGATTATATGGTTTAAAATTTTACATATAAGATAACCCACCCAATCAGATAGAGACCTTATACCAAACTTGACATTTCCTTAATGTATACAATAGGAGTACCGTATATACTCGTGTATAAGCCGAGTTTTTCAGCATACTTTTGTATGCTGAAAAAGGGCACTCGGCTTATACACGGGTGAACTTACCTGGTGTCCGGTCCCTCGGCTTCAACTTCTGCATATGCGTTCCAACACAGGAAGTTCGGCATTTGGAACGCAAACTTGCGTTCCAAATGCCGAACTTCCTGTTGTTGGAACGCATATGCGTTCCACTGCGGGGTGGATTTACAAGCCGTTCGATCACATCTTCTGGGTCTCCAAGTTTTGCCTTGATTTAAACAGCACCAGTACCTCTTCTACTTCTTAATGATGGTTCTGACAGGGTAAGTTCCTAACTGGAAGCATTTTGCTATATTTGTATAGCTTTTCTCTGCCTTGTAACTCTGAATTACCGTTGTTTTGAAGTCCTCAGTCAGTTGCTTAGAAGAACTTGCATGCTTGTTGAGAGGAGGCATAATATCCTTATATATTTTCTGACTCTCTCTCTCTCTCTCTCTCTCTCTCTGATTTTATAATCATTTATGAATGTTCCTTGTCATCTAGCTAAAAATGATTTAATAGATTATACCTATCATTTTTATTTAGGTTTTTAAATTAGCGCTCTTCTCCACCCTAGGCTTATACTCGAGTCAATAAGTTTTCCCAGTTTTATGTAGTAAAATTAGGTGCCTCGGCTTATATTCGGGTCGACTTATACTCGAGTATATACGGTATGTTATTTATTATTAATTAAAATGCTAAAGGCATGATAGTAATTTGAACCCGGCTGCATCTCACTGATTCGAATGTACTTAATATTTTAACAATGTAATTAAGGCAAAAAGCTTAGACTTAAAATAGCCCTACAGATTTTTTACTGTAAAAGTATAAATGCATGGGCTTCTGCAGAGGGAAAATGTTACTTGAAAAAGTACAGCAGCGTTAAAGGTATTACTGTTACTACGGTAATATCAACCGAGCAGAAAGCCGGCGTTAAAACAATATTAACATCTCAGCACTAACAGCTGTCAGATGTTATTGGCAGCCCTCTATGACTCTTTCCCCTAAAGACAAGCAAAAAGCTGCAGAGAAGGAGAAAAAAAATCAGCAACCTCCATCAATACTATTCACTAGCAACAAAATCAGAGTATCATCTTGCATTAATGCTTATTGGGGTTGGGTACGGCTTACCGATGAGCATATTTCCGACATGTCTTAGACCTACAAAAAAAACCTGATGGCAGAAAAATACGAACTAAATACAAGCAGACTTACCTGAAAGACGAAGAGGCAGATGTCCGATTGCACCGCAGGCTGACAGGCACTGATTCCGACTGGACAGCTCTCCGGCACTTTAGTGTGACGTGTGCGCGACTTAGTTGAATGGTAATTTAAAGCGGCAATGTCTGGACCCCGCAAGCTAAGTGTTGAAACAATGTGTGGACCCCGTAGGCTAAGTGTTTCAACACTTAGCCTGCAGGGTTCAGACATTGCCTCTTTAAATTTACATTCAATAAAATCGTGGAAACGTCACACTGAACTGCCGGAGTGCCATCGGACACCTGCCTCTTCGTCTTTCAGGTAAGTCTGCTTGTATTTAGTTCGTGTTTTTCTGCCATTGGGTTTTATTTGTAGGTGTAAGACATGTCGGAATTCTGGTAATCGGTAATACGATTACCACCAGCTTATTCAATGTGTAGTAATTTAGCCATTGTTTGTTTTGTATTAGGGCTTTATATTTTGGTCTCCTACATATTTGCATTATTTCTCAACAGTTTGGCAGATATTTATAAGGGATAAATCATAACTGCAGTGTAAATAGGTTATATCAAATTAATCCATTTATAAGTTTAGTTACAGTGTGAAATGTGAAGTCAGAGAGTCTGATGTAAATGTATTGGATGACTTGGATGAATATAGAAGTGTCACCTGGGGGCGGCTTCAAAGAGCTGCCGCGGTAAGATATAGCCTGGTTGTGACTCCTGAATAGACGTTTAGGTACCACTCAGCATGTGGTCTGGCTCAAAGAGGCCATGTGCTGACATAGGCTATATGTAATACAGACAAAAAGAATTCAGTTTTAAAATATGCCACTTAAAATCAATAAAAGTAGTGATCAACCACATATTCCTCAATACCATGATGGACGCAACTCATATATGAATTCTGCCCCACAGAGAAATGAAGGAAATGAGTGTAAGCTCTGCAAATACACTGTATATAGACGTGTTTGATATCAAAAGATGGACAGAGTTGTAGGGGATTTATTAATTATAAAATTGGATCGATGTAACGCTCTACAGAAAAATTAGATCACATAGTAGAATTGCTTAGTAAATCAGGCAACATGCAAATAGTGATTTAAAAAGTGTCCCAGGCCACAACCCCATATTAGCATTAAACTTTGCACCTGTGAAGACCATCCTATTTCATTTTGCTTAAAAAAACTGTGTTTTGAAGGGATAAACTGTCAGCTTCTTGGGGACCATTCTAATTGAAGGACTGTCCATCTTTTCGGCCTGAACCAGGCATACAGATTATTATATGTAAGTGATGCTCTGTACTTTCATCCCATTTGTTTTTATAACTGTTTGTAATTTTTTACTTTTATGTCAAATTTTTATCTAACTGTTTTTTATTCTCTGTATGCATTGTACTTTTTGTATATTAAATCTAAAAATTAATAGTTCTGTCCTTATTGCTCTAAACGAATTCATTGCCTGTTTAGAAGAGACAGATTGCTTGGCTGGATTAACTCTTTAGAAACCAGTGTGTGAAGGGTTAACTGTTTAGCTACCAGAGCACGGAGTGTGCACAATTGAGTGATTAAGTCATAGGTTTACTACGTGCCTTATACGTAGCTGGTGGCAGTTGCTGAGAGATGTGAAGCGTGCGTCTGTGTTGGGAAAAGGGACCAGCGAAATCTGTAGCCTTAGAGAGAGGTGAGTACGAGATTTGGGATGTGTTCCTTACAGTAAGCTTCCAAGTCACAAGTGCGCAGAGGGCAGTTTGTGACAGATAAAGACAAATTCCTTACATATCAGAAGAGACCAGAGAGAGATGTGATGATAATGTAATTATTCAAGTGGAACTGTCACCACATATGCAGTGTGATTTTATTTTTTTATTTTAAAGAACGAGATGTCCAATTCCTTTAACCAAAAAAATCTCCTACTCCTCATCATTCCCACAGGTTAGCAAGCCCAGCATATTAATTTCAAAACAAGGTCTCTCACTTCCTCTTCAGTACCACCTCCTTCCTGCACTCCCAGTGATCTAGAACATAAAGAGTATGATGAAGGAAGGCAACTCTGGGGAGATAAAATTCTACCTATAATCTTTCGTCTATTATATTATTTTATTATTTTTTAATATTATTAACATTTTATTATTTATGCTTTTATAAACATATGCAGCTCTGTACAGTGGGGAAGCATATCCCAATACTTTGGTATAATATGCTGTGGACAACTCTGGCATTTCACATGCATAGGATATTCATATGGATTTTACCTTAGTAACCAAAAGACTGATTCCATGTTGGAGTACTCATACACATGGGTCTAATCACTGGATAAAGTCTCTGGACTTCGTTAGGCTCTATGGGGGAAATTCAATTCCCCCCCCAGAGTATTTCTGCGCTATACCTATTATCGTTATTACGGTAAGTTGAATTCCCCTTATGTGTCATGAATTGTATCCTTTCGTCGATGATGTCCTGCTATTCGTTTCGAATTCTGAGACCTCGTTACCTGCTCTTCAACGTGTTCTTCAGGAATATGCTGAGGCATCGCTATACAAAATTAATAACTCTAAATCAGAAATGCAGCCCTTAGTAGAGATGCTCAGGCTCAGTTCTCTGAGAACCGAACACACCCGAACGTAGCAGTTCCGAGTACTGAGCCAAGCTGGCTCAGTAGTTTTGTGTGCCCTTGGAATTGAAAACGAGGCAAAACATCATTGTTACGACGTCGGATTTTGTGAGCTTTGGATTTTATAAGTACCGTCCTCCACGGTGATCCAGCGCCATTTCACAGAGGGACACAGAAGGGGTAGCACAGTTCATGGCAGTCTCTAGAGCAGTTGGGCAGCATCATAGGTAGAATAGAAAGAGGAGGGGTAGCAGTGTTCTTCAAAGTCTCCAGTGATATTCAGGAGAGCTCCATTGCTCCAGAGCTAATTGTCATTGCTGAAATAGAATTAATAGGTCTGGCAGGCTTGGTCTTCTAAATCTGCAGTTGCATAATGTACTGTGTTATATAGGCTGCACACAAAGAGGAGAGCTCCATTGCTCCATTGCTAATTGTCATTGCTGAGATAGAAATACTAGGGCTGGCAGGCTTGGTCTTCTGAATTTGCAGTTAAATTGTACAGTGTTATATAGGTTACACACAAAGAGGAGAGCTCCATTGCTCCATTGCTAATTGTCATTGCTGAAATAGAAATACTAGGGCTGGCAGGCTTGGTCTTCTGAATTTGCAGTCAAATCGTACGGTGTTATATAGGTTACACACAAAGAGGAGAGCTCCATTATTATTATTATTATTATTATTATCATTTATTTGTTAGGCGTCACAAAGTTTCTGCAGCTCCGTACACAGTACAAACAGTAGACTATACAGGGTGAAACAGTACAGAACAATAAACACAAAGTACCAATACCTCAGAAACTCCGGGCAGACATATGCAGTAAAGACGGAGCAGAAGAACGGGTATGGAGATAGGAGGTTAGAGGGGCCCGGCTCATACAAGCTTACATCCTAAGGGAGGGTAAACAAAATCAGGCACAAAAGGGAGCCAGTGAAGCAAGGGGGAGATAAAAGAGGGGTCAGGGGAGAGAGGGGAGAAAGAGCATTAGAACTCCATTGCTAATTGTCATTGCTGAAATAGAAATACTAGGGCTGGCAGGCTGGGCCCTCTGAATTTGCAGTCAAAATGTTCGGTGTTATATAGGTTACACACAAAAAGGAGAGCTCCATTGCTAGTTGTCATTGCTGGAATAGAAATTCAAGAGCTGGCAGTCTTGGTCTAAATCTGCAGTTACATTTTACTGTACCATAGCTCACTCAGAAACAGGAGAGGTGGCAGGGTTCAGTGCTGAAATAGAAATTGTAATAATAGGGCTGTTAGTGTTCTTAAAAGTCTCCAGTGGTATTCTACTGTGCCATAGCTCATACAGAACGTGGAAGGGTGGTATTGTTCTTGTCAGTCTCCAGTCTCAGTCATAATACTAATCCCTCTACCTCATGTGCTAAAGTTTATGTTCAAGTTCATAGTGGTTTTAAGTCAGGGAAACAAAAATGTAAATAAAAAGCTTGTACCTTTGTAAAGAAAAAAACACCTCTCTAATAAAGGTGAAAGTTTATTGTACAAAAACATAAAATTGCCAACATGCCACTCTACCCAAACTATTACCATGCATACCAGCATCAGCTAGCTCCCTTCTCTCAGCTAGATCTCAGCACCTGCAATCTACACTGTCATCATATTCACCCTCATAAGTGTGTACATCATCCTCAAACAATACTAATTCATCCCCGCTGGAATCCACCATCAGAAGTCTGTGCACTTTGATGTAATTCATTAGGATGAGCTAGATAGAGGAGAGGAGAAAAAGTATTTCGATCGCACCAGTGCCGAGCATCAACCCAATATATAAATGAAAAATAGGAAACAACCTGTGGTATCCAACTAATTGAGGTGCACCTCTCATTATATTATATACTGAAAAACTGAGAGAGAAAACGAAAGAAATAATGAGGTGCACTGAAGCTCGCTAAGATTATTATTATTATTATTAATATTTATTTATAAGGCGCAACAAGGCATCCGCAGCTCCGTACAGAGACAAACAAAATTACAATACAATGGGAGACAGCACAGTACAGTAAACACAGCAACTGAGGAGGGAGCGAGAGTGGACGTGGGGTGGAGGACTCTCGAGGAGGAGGGCTAAGTAGCTGGAGAGCAGAGTTAGAAGTGGGGGAAACAGGAGGAGAGATGGCCCTGCTCAGAGGAGCGTACAATCTAAGGGGAGGGGTGGACAGACAGAGAGACGCAGGGGAGAGAGGGAGAGTAGGGGGACGGAGGCAGAAGATAAGGTAGGAAGTTAAGTGGGAGACAGAAAGGCTTTAAGAAAAAGGTGGGTTTTTAGGGCCCGTTTGAAACTGGACAGATTAGGGGAAGTTCTGATGGAGGGAGGGAGCTTGTTCCAGTGGAGGGGGGCAGCGCGGGCGAAGTCTTGGATACGCGCGTGGGAGGAGGTTATAAGGGGGGAAGAGAGGCGACGGTCAGAGGCAGAACGGAGAGGGCGGGATGGAGCATGAATAGAGAGGAGGGTGGAGATGTAGGGCGCAGTGGAGTTGGCGAGGGCCTTGTAGGTGAGTGTGAGGAGCTTAAAGAGGATTCTGAAGGGGAATGGGAGCCAGTGAAGGGCTAGGTAGAGGGGGGATACAAAAGAGGAGCGGCGAGAGAGGAAAATTAGCCTAGCTGCAGCGTTAAGGACGGAACGAAGGGGATCGAGATGAGAGTGGGGGAGGCCAGTGAGAAGGAGGTTGCAGTAGTCCAGGCGGGAGATGATCAGAGAGTGGATAAGGCATTTGGTGGCATCTTGGGAGAGGAAGGGCCGGATGCGAGCGATGTTGCGCAGCTGGAAGCGGCAGGATTTAGCAATAGAGAGGATGTGGGGGCCAAAGGAGAGAGAGGAGTCGAGGATTACACCAAGGCAGCGAAGTTGGGGGACAGGGGAGATAGAGGTGTTGTCGACAGTGATGGAGAGGTCAGAAGGGGATGGGGTATGAGAGGGAGGAAAAACTATGAGCTCAGTTTTGGCAAGGTTAAGTTTGAGGAATCGAGAGGACATCCAGGAGGAGATGGCAGAGAGGCAGGCGGACACCCTAGAGAGGAGGGATGGAGAGAGATCAGGAGAGGAGAGGTATAGTTGAGTGTCGTCAGCGTAAAGGTGGTAGCTGAAGCCGAAGGAGCTGATGAGTTCACCCAGGGAGGAGGTGTATAGAGAGAAGAGTAAGGGTCCCAGAACAGAGCCCTGAGGGACCCCGACTGGAAGGGTGGATGGGGGGGAGAGAGACCCAGAGGTGGTGACAGAGAAGGAACGGTGAGTAAGGTAAGAGGGGAACCAGGACAGGACTGGGCCGGAGAGGCCGAAAGACTGGAGGGTGTGAAGGAGGAGGGGGTGGTCAACGGTGTCAAAGGCTGCAGAGAGGTCAAGGAGGATGAGAAGGGAGAAGTGGCCCCTGGCTTTAGCAGAGAGGAGGTCATTGGTGACTTTAGCCAGGGCAGTTTCAGTGGAGTGGAGGGGGCGGAAACCAGACTGGAGAGGATCAAGGAGGGAGTATTCAGAAAGGTAGAAGGTGAGACGGCTGCAGACGAGCCTCTCGAGAATTTTGGAGGCAAAAGGGAGAAGAGATATGGGGCGATAGTTCGAGAGAGAAGTGGGGTCGAGATTAGGTTTCTTAAGAATGGGGGATACGAGAGCATGTTTGAAGGAGGAGGGGAAGATGCCAGTGGAGAGGGAGAGATTAAAGAGGTGAGCGAGGTGGGAGCAGGTGGTGGGGGAAAGGGAGCGAAGAAGGTGGGAGGGGATGGGATCCAGGGGACAGGTAGTGGGGGGGGAGGATGAAATGAGAGAGTGGACTTCCTCGCCGGTGGTGGGACGGAAAGAGTGGAGGGAAAGGTGGTTGGGGGGGAGGACAGAAGAGTGGGAGGGGTAGAAAAGAGAGTGGAGGAGGAGATTTCAAGTCGGATGGCCTCGATTTTAGAGGAGAAGAAGGAGGCGAAATTGGAGGCAGTCAGGGAGGAGGGAGGGGAGGGAGGGGAGGGGGGGGAGGGGGGAGGGGAGGGGGCCAAGAGAGTGCTGAAGGTGGCAAAGAGGCGGCGGGGGTTAGAGGACTGGGAAGAGATGAGGGATTTAAAGAAAGATTGTTTAGCGAGTGAGAGGGCAGAGCTGTAGGATGAAAGGATGAATTTAAAGTGGAGGAAGTCAGCCAGGGAGCGGGATTTTCTCCAGTGACGTTCGGCGGAACGGGAGCATTTTTTTAGATGTCACCAATTCAGAGAGTGGGTTCAGAAATAACTTAAAATATAACTTTTATTTAGTCCACTAAAACAGCGGGCTATATAAAATATCAAAAGTTAAAACCAATGTATAATTAAAACTAACTGGATGCATGCCTAGCTATATATAATAAAGGAGAACCATGGATGGATAACCGCTATAATAAGCCTCCTTCAATTTTATATAGAGTAGTGGAGAAAAATCCTGATACGAAACCAGACAGCCTTTCTATCTGGATAATCATAAACCACCAAACTAAATGATGTTTGGCTATTGTTGTTAATCAAGTGGAGGAACAGCACCCAGCTCAATCAAATTATGGGGGGTGTATTGCTGACTACCTCAACACTGCTCCACTAACTCTGGGCTTAATTGAGCAAATTCACAAGTCCATGGGAAAAACCTCCATTCAAAATTAAAGCAATAGGCAAAAAGCATCCAGTGAAACACCGACGCGCGTTTCGCTGGATATGCTTAGTCGTTTTCTCTCTCAGTTTTTCACTTTAAAGTAATTGCCGGTAAAGGCTTTCCTCATGAAATTTGTAGTTCATTTTACGGAAGAGCTGTCACGTTTTGGGCAATTATTTTAGACCAGACCAAATGACAAAATGTTGTGCAGACTCATCTGCATCACCACTGGGTGTCTTGGGAAAGCTAAGTTTTTTCCTAGTAGCATTTTTCAGAGAAACTGAAGGAGGAGACATCATTGTGTCATGTGCCACTTGAGCTGTCAGCTTGCTGACCAGGAGCTCATTGCATCTATTATTCTTGCAGCTGCTGCATTCTCCTACATGCTGTTGCAGAATCCTGAAATGACCCTAAATATTTCGGGACACAGACAGCATATCCTACATGTCATTGTCATTTTTTAAAAAGTTCTGTATCACCAAGTTTGCACAACAGGGAATGTGATGGAATTCCCCCCACTCTTATGCTCTAACAATATTTGTGGTGTTTTCAGAAATCACATATCCTCAGGAGAATCCAAGCAGGATAAGCCATGTTGCAATGATATCCCTTAGTTTTTCAAACAGATTGTCAGCGGTATTACCTCTGACCTGCGCCTTGTCTCGTCTCTGATAACCACCTCTCACTCCCGCCTTCAAGACTTCTCCCAGGCTGCTCCCCACTTATGGAATTCCCTACCACGCTTAATCAGACTTTCCCACAGCCTTCAAATCTTTAGATGCTCTTTGAAAACCCAACTCTTTTATAGAGGTGACCTTATCATCGATAACACTATTCACACTAATGCGCCCTCACAACTATGCTGGATTCAAGATCATTATTGGAATTACAAATATTACAAGATATGTACAAGCAGTGTAAAGAAACCGAGCAGCATATAATGAAAAATACCACTGGCAAGGTGGTGGCATTGGCGTATTTTTCTCCCCCTGCTGATCTTTCCGGTTTCTTCCCCCTGAACCTTCCCTCTCTTTCTCCTCCTTTGAGGCACACTCTATCCGCCTCCTCCACCTAGCCCCTCTCTGTGTTGCTGTTATCTACCGTCCTCCTGGTCCTGTCTCACAGTTTCTTGATCACTTCGACATCTGACAGCTTCACTTTCTCTCCTATGACCTTCCCTCCCCTTATCTTGGAGGACTTTAATATCCCTAAAGATAATCCCTCATACCCTGCTGTTTCTAAACTTCTCTCCCTCTCCTCCTGCCTTGATCTCTCTCAACCCCCTCTCCCTCCCACCGCATTGGCCTCTCCCTAGATCTGATCTTTTCATACCTCAACACTGTCTCTGACCTCATTAATTCAGCTTCTCCTCTCTCTGACCACCATCTCCTCTCTTTTAGCATCTCTCTAAACCCCTCTCATCTTCCCCATCCGCTAAAGTTACTCTCAACAGGCGTAATCTCAAAACCATTGATCCTACCATGTTCTCCTCCTCCCTGGTCTCACTCCTCTCCCCCATCACCACTCTTTCTTGCCCCAATGAAGCTGTCTCCTTCTATAATCACACCCTTACCACCATGCTTGATTCTGTTGCCTGGCTGTCACCATCAGGCTCCGTCAGTCCCCAGCCTCAATCGTGGCACTCAAAACTTACCTGTTATTTTCAAAAATGGTCCTGCAGTGCAGAACGGCTCTGGAGAAAGTCCCGCACTCATGAAAACCTTCTCCACTTCAAGTTCATACTTGACTCTTACAGTTCGTTCCTATACTCTCTAAACAATCCTTCTTTAAGGTTCTCATTTTCTCCTAATCCTCAACCCCCATCGCCTTTTTTCCACCTTCAACTCCCTCCTCTCCCCTCCACCACTCACGCTCCCCACCTTGCTCTCTGTTGTTAACTTTGCTACCCACTTCACCTCCAAAATTGAGTCAATAGGTCATGACATCTCCTCCCAACAGACCCTTCTTGCCCCACCCTCTCCCCCCTCTCTGCGCACTTTGTTCCCCCTTCCACCGTCCTCTGTGGATGTTATCTCCTTCCCCTCCTCCCCACTTGCTAGCCCACCTTCCATCCTTTCTTTCACCTCGGTATCTGCAGTTCAAGTACGCACCCTTCTCTCCTCCTCACCCCCCCTCAACCTGCCATCAGGACTCCATCCCCTCCCACCTCCTCCGTTCCCTCTATCTTGAGGCCTGCTCATACCTTGCCCACCTCCTCAACCTATCCCTCTCTTCTGGAATCTTCCCCTCTTCCTTTAAGCATGCTCTTCTCTCCCCCATACTCAAGAAATCATCCCTTGACCCTGCCTCTCTCTCTAATTACTGCTCTATTTGCCTCCTTTCTTTTGCCGCCAAAATTCTCGAACGGGTTGTCTACAACCATTTCACCACCTTTCTCTCTTCTCACTCACTCCTTGACCCACTCCAATATGGTTTTCGCCCCCTCCACTCCACCAAAACTGCCCTTACTAAGGTCACCAATGATCTTCTCTTCGCTAAATCCAAAGGACACTACTCCCTTCTTATTCTTCTTGATCTCTCTGCTGCCTTTGATACCGTTGACCAATATCTCCTTTTCCAAACTCTCAAATCTATAGACCTCTGTAACTGTCCTCTCCTAGTTTTTCTTCTTACCTCACCAACCGCTCCTTCTCAGTCTTTTCACATGACTCCACACACAACCCCCCCTTCCCTTACCTGTCGGAGCTCCCCACGGTTCTGCTCTTGAACCTCTGCTCTTCTCCTTCTACACCTCCTCCCTTGGTGTACTCATCCACTCCTTTGCCCTCCAGTGCCACCTCTATGCTGATGATACCTAAATGTATCTTTCATCCCCTGACCTCTCCCCTTACATTATGTCTTGTGTCTCCTGCTGTCTCTCGGCCATCTCACCTTGGATGTCCCAGTGCTTTCTTAAACTCAACATATCCAAGACTGAACTTATCGTTTTCCCCCCTTGCAGGGCTCTCCCACCTCCCCCTCTCTATCTCTGTTAATAACTCTACCCTCCTTTCTGTTCCTCAAGTCCAATGCTTTGGGTTCATACTTGACTCCTCCCTCTCCTTCAAACCTCACATTCTGTACCTCTCAAAATCCTGATACTTCCACCTCTGGAAAATATCCAAGATATGGCCCTTTCTCACAACGGATGCCACCAAAACTCTTATTCACTCTCTTGCAATCTCTCACCTTGACGACTGTAGCCTCCTTCTCTCTGGCCTACCTGACTCTCACCTTGCCCCTCTTATGCATATCCTCAATGCTGCTGCCAACCTCATTTTTCTCTCCTGCTGTTCTATCTCTGCTATCCCCCTCCACCAATCCCTACATTGGCTCCTCATGCCCTACAGACTTACATTTAAACTCTTTACCTTCAAAGTTCTCAATCAATCCTCCCCCCCTCCATCTCCAACTTCATTTCTACCTACACTCTTTGCCTCCCCCTCCACTCTGCGAATGACTGCCGCCTCACTGCTTCACTGATCATCTCTTCCCACTCCCCCCTCCAGGACTTTATGTCTGGTCTTTGTATTTTGTTCTTCATGTATCACGTTGTGCTATGGTTCACTGCTTTCTGTATATGTCATGTACAATGCTGCGAACCCTTTGTGATGCCTTATAAATAAAACTTAATAATAAATATTAATAATAAAATATATGTGACAATATCAAAAAAACATTAATATGAAGAGTTATGCAGGAATCAAGATTGGCTTAAAGATGACTATATCCCCAAATTGTTTTTTTCTATGTCGAGGACCTTTTGATTAGTCTTGTGGAGTTGCTATCTGTATTCCAAAACCAAACAAAAACTATGATTTTGCCCTCTAAAATTCCACCTGGGTTACATTAGTTTGGGGCACAACCTGCTTCCCAACACAAATAGAGTGTTTGAATAGGGTGATTGAACATCTACAAGGTGGGTCATTGGCATGGTAGCCCATTACAGATAATGGGGATTCCTCTCAGTCTTCTGTTCATAACCTGCCAAGCTCCCATATGAATAATTAGCAAACACCTTGCTGATTTTCTAAAATAAGGTTTATTATTCAACATGGAAATTTGTGCTTAGGAAAGCAAGTGTATACAAGGCTTGTAACCTATGCCAAGATATACTAATCTAGCTCCTCTATCTATTCATGTTGTTCCTCCTTCTTGTTATATTATTATTTGTTACATTGTGTTTTTTCCTTTCCACCTTATGTTGATGCAGTTCAAATTTTAAAATTGCTAATATTCTAATTTAACTTCTTAATAATTAATCAAGTATGTTTGCGTAGTGAGATTTAAGTAATCCCTTGTAGGTGTCACCATTTAACCTCCAAATATCATGTTTTATAATTCTAAAGTTTGTACATAATTCTTCCAGAATTCATTTTCAATTATATTATATGTTAATCATTTTGTTATATTATAGATTGTAAGCTCTGGCGAGTAGAGTTTCTATAACATTTGTCTCATTATGTTTCAGCACTGCAGAATATATTATAATTTATAAATGAAGCAAATATATATATTATTATTATTATTATTATTATTATTATTATTATTATTAATAATGTTATTTTTTACAGTATTTTTTTCGTAAACATATACAAAACCAAACCCATTCTATTTAGAAATTTTATTACCAGACATGCTTTAAATTAACAGAAATAAATATGATTCAAAGTTGTGATTAAATCAGATATATTCAGGGCTACATGGCTCAAGATATACAGTAATATGGCATCTCCAGAAACAGCGGAAGTATAATGAACCAGATTCAATCAGACCCATCAACATACATCTTTACAGAGGAAACAATGGCGCTGAGGTTCCAGAAAGCTGGCACATAGGATCTGCATCTCTGAAGATTTCATCCATGATACATAGACTGTAAACATTTACAACAGTTGATCAATTCTTAGTAGATGAGGAGGCGTAACAAAAGATCATTCTTCATGATGATCCAAAAGATCTTCCATTCATGAAAGCGAACTAAAAAAATATATATTTGTGATTGTAAATTAGTGTAAAATGGGAAAAAAAACATGTTTACTTTGTGTTTAATATAATTAAGTCAGGGAAATTCTATACATTCAAAACATTAATAAATGGTTGGATATCACACTATTCTGTGACTTTACAACCAAAGACAGGGGCGTAACTAGACAATTGGTGACCCTGGAGCAAAATGTTAACACCCAATAGTGAAAAACATACATACACATAGGGCTGTAATAGGGAAGGTGAGCCCTTCTGAGCTGTGGGCCCCATGGAAGCTAGAACCCTGCACCTACGGTTGTTACGTCTTTGACCAGAGATCTAATGTAAAGTCGCCTATTTGATTACATTAAATTAAGAATAAGATCATATTTGAACTTTTATAAAAATGTTTTACTTACATAGATACAAGGCATCAGTAGAATGAAAAAGAGGATCAGAGCAGCCAAAACAATGATGGCAATTTCCGCAGAACTAACTGAAGAATCCTTTGCTGAAAAAAATATAGTAAAACAAAATGACTATATTTAAAGCAAAATGTTCTATTGACAAAGATAAACACACACAGGATAGTAAACAAACTTCTAATAAAAGTATAATTAACAATTGAACACTTTAGTCATACCCAGATACAAATTCCTTTTTAATCTACTAGAGTGCCTACTGAATCTGTTTCTTCAGTCTCCTTTGTATCGAATACTTTTGGAAGAAAGCAGGAGATGCCAGAAAAGGAAAGGGAAGAGATAGTTTAAAAAACACCTATTTGTATCTCTTTCCTGCACCTAATCTACTAATGTTCTGTCCTTCTGTTTTTTCACGTAGCACACAAATATCAACTTTAAATTTCAGTGTACATATAAGCTATCAAGTATTTGTGTGCAACATGAAAAAACACTCAGTATTTAACTTATGTGCAAAACAGAAAACTAATTTGCCCCCCTTGCATTGTAACATGGTTTTGTCCAGGAGACTGAAATAAGAAGTTTCTTAAGTTAAGATCCTTAATAAGTCATGAAAACTAGGAAACGTTAGTGTGAATCATGTGATGGAGAAGTTTTGTTAAAGGGAAATGTTGAATAATAAGGTATTCTGGGATACTTACTGGTTGTAGTCATAGTAGATGGTGTTGTTGTTGCATCTGTATATAGAAAAATAAGTAAGGTACATTACCAATTATTATTGATGGTATTAATAATATGCAGAATATGCAGAGGAACACTCCCCTCTGCATATTCCCTACTTGTCCTCACAAAAAGTTACTAATTAGGATACATTTTTAACCTTGACATCTGAAGTTGTTAAAGGAGCTGGAAGTAAACCGTCTGATTTCAAAAATTGGCATTATCACAGGGGAGTGCTTAAGTGGGAGGGGCTGGACAAGGAACAGATAATGTGATTGGACACGAGGTGATCATGGGACACTCACAGCTATTTATATAGCGGCACTGATTCCACAGCGCCTAACAGAGAACTCACATCAGTCCTTGCCCCATTGAAGCTTACAGTCTAAATTCCTTGACATACACCGACACAGACAGAGAGAAAGAGACTAGGGTCAATTTAATAGCAACCAATTAATCTGTTTTTGGTGGGCCGGAGGAAACCGGAGCATCCAGAGGAAACCCACGCAAACACACAAACTCCACACAGCTGCCTTAGCCAGGAATCGAACTCATGACCCCAGTGCTGTGAGGAAGAAGTGCTAACCACTAAGCCACAGTGCTGCCCATGCCACATCCAATCCTTATTGGCCAAGAATGTTGCTTCAGTCCCTTTAAATCAATAGTATTATATAAAGCATATCAAGAAGGGCTACTGTTGTTGTATCATAATCTGTAATTTTACTGCATAGACAATCCTAGAAGAGAGGTGCTTTGCCTGAAAATCTCACTCCTCTTTCACCAGTGGAAGATGATGGAGTACAGGCTGTACACACAGTGAAAATATTAGTATTATCCGTGTTGCTATAGACTTACTATTGTTATTGAAGTTGATAACATTACACTTATGTGCAAAATTCACGCCAAGCCGTACCAACCAATCAGACGTCTACTTTCATTACCTGACTTTTACAGAAAAAAAGCCAATGTGTTTTGCAACAGATATTGTACCCAGGCACTATTATCGTGTTAGTAATTAACTGTTATCATGCCAAGATAAAAATAGAACAATTATTTTTTTTCTAAAAATCAAGCGCACCGTTGTGAAAAATTATACTTACTGCTGATAGCCTGGCCAAACACTGTAACAATCAGAAAGAAAGAGTTAATCAATATTCATGGAATGAAAGAGCAGCAAGTAAGGTACTACTATGAAATGTGTACTTTTGCAAAAGTAATAAAGCAAAGCAATAATTTATGCTTTTCACCAGACACCTGTATGCAGTAAAACATACTTTACAACACATTAAATATATTTTTTTTAAATTTACACGTATTGCATTTCTATGCTGAGAATCTTAATCTGTCTTGGAGTATAATGATATAATGTTATAAGATGTAATGCAAATTCTTAACTGTTATAAATTGTTATAGAAATGTGGTAAGATTGTCATGTTTCATTAATAAAAATAGAGTGCAACTGTAAATGAGATAACCCTTTGTAATCCTGCTAATATGCTATGCATTCATCCATACATTTTTATTTATTTGCATTTTAGAGATAGTGATAAAAATGATTGCGAAAAGCGGTACAAAAATGGAATAGGACAACGTGGGTCCCTAGACAGCATACTTCTTTGGGCCCCTTACCCCTTAATTTGTACAAAAATATATATATATATATATATAATGATGCGTTACCATAATCTGGGGCCCTCATTGCCCACCGGGCCCTAGACAGGAGCCTCTGTTGCCTAATGGATGATCCGGTTATGGAGCTATGTAACTGATGCTCTCATCTTCAGCCCACAAGAATTAGAGCAAAACTATCACTAATGTATTCCTTTTTAGCATATTGTATGAAATGAAATATGAATCCACTTAGGATGCTTATTCTTAATATTTAAGTTCATCTCTTATTGTCCATATAGAGTAGATGACTGATATAGAGTGTAAAGACTAAAATCTCTATGCAGAAACCTAAATGCTACAGAAGAGAACACTACAATAAAATCATCACAACTATGTAAGGTATAATTATTTAAATACAATCCAGGTCATTTTATTTCATTTTATAGACATTATATAGACATCTTTATGAATTGAAATAATAATAATAAAAATAATAATAATAATAATAATAATAATAATAATAATAATGAGACCCCCACACTCACCTTGTGCTTGTAAGGAGAGGAACATCAGCAGCACCAGACCCCGAGATATAACCTTAGACACCATATTGATCTTACAGCTGTTGTAGTATCAGCAGACTTAATGTGACTGTATATTGAACTGGTAATGTAGAAACATGTTGGGGTTTTATACCTGTCATAACAAGAAGGGGTGTCTCCTATCTCCACCTCCTCTCCTTCTTACTCTTATGTATTTTTACATCACTCACTAGGAACAATTTTGGCTGGGTGCCCACTGAAAGAGCTGATATTAGTAGTCCATGTATCCTTGGTATAGTGTCTTGTATTTCGTAATAGCTGCTTAATTGTAGGTTTAATGAGTATCTGAATGTGACTTGACTACATAGATATGTAAGGCAGTATGTATCTATTTATCTAGCTATAGATATAGCAGTATCTAGTTTTTTGTCATGTTATAAGAATTACATTACAAGCAAAGTCTTTAACCTCTGTATCTAACATTATTCAAATTCTTAACCCAAAACACAGTCACAAAAAAAAAAAAAAAAAGTAATAAATTGTGGTATACTCTGTCGGGTACAATTCTATGTAACCTTTTGCCGAAAAAGTTTTAAAAATGACATTAGTAGACATTAATCTGCTCTATTGTAGTGTAGAATTCTATTCTGGAGATGTAACGGTTGAGTTAAGTCTTAAATTTATCCTGTAGTGATCTAAAGCTGTACGCTGCTCTTGCTGTCTATAACCGGGGGTTAAAGTGGTGGAACGGAAAATGTTATGGAATGGAATTGTAATAGTTTTACAATGAAGGCAGTAGGAGAAGTGGTGGTATAGTATACCACTATATATCAGGCCACTTCAAGCACTGACTGTAACCCTATTGATGTACAATGTAGGCCTCTTATATTGGAATGTCTTTTTCAAAAATGATATCCTGGGTATTGGCCAAATGTATTAATCATAGAATCAGGATGGCAGGCATGCTGGGTGTTGTAGTTCCATAACAAAATCTAACTAGACACTAGATAAAAACTAGTCCACACATATTAGCAGCAAATCAGCCATTGCTTCTTATTGGAAACAGACAGACACTTCACTCCTTTCAGCAGTTAAAAACCCAGCTGGTTTGTCGAATGTATGGAGAAAACTACAAACGACAGAGCAGATGTCTTCACAAAAATATACCACTGACCGAGGGGGGTTCTAATGATTCCAACTCTATGAGTGGTGTTTTTTTGGGACAATTCCCCACTCAGACATTAGGCTCCTCATTGAAGCGAAAACTAAATCAACTAGAAGGGGGGGTAGGGGAGGACGGAGATATGGACACCTCAAAAAAACAAAGATTTAGCACCTCAACCTATTCGACCCATTGGAATATTTAATTTGAGCTCACATACATTATCTCAATCAGAGATTTCACTTTTACATAAGGTAATAAAATTAAAAGTATTTCAATAATGTTGTGGCACTTCCAATTAGAACTTCTGACCAGTTTATACATACTTCAGTGAAATTACCTTCCACTTTTAATCCGAGCCATATTAAAGGGAACTTAATAGGAACATTTGAGAAATTAGTCACAAATGATCTAGAACTTATTGATAGTAAACCTAATATACATCAAGACAATCTGACAAAATCAGAAAGAGAAGCCTTTAT
The DNA here is from genome assembly GCF_038048845.1 of Mixophyes fleayi. Taxonomy (NCBI): domain Eukaryota; kingdom Metazoa; phylum Chordata; class Amphibia; order Anura; family Limnodynastidae; genus Mixophyes; species Mixophyes fleayi. Next base: position 18,134,183 of record NC_134410.1, read on the forward strand.
TAGTTTACAAAACACTAAAGAAATCATAGTTAACCATCCAAAAAGGGTGGGGGTCTGGTCATTTTGAACCTATTGGATTATAAAGCTGAGATGTCTAGAATTTTGAGTGATAACACCACATTTAACCGATTACCGGCTGATCCAACACAGGAGTACCATCAACTTTTGGTAGAACATCTCAAATTGGGCTTAGAGAATGGTATTCTCACACAGAAAGAGTACAAATATCTGGAGACACCATACCCTAGAAGACCAGTTGTATATTATTTGCCCAAGGTCCACAAAAATTCGGAAACACCACCAGGGAGACCAATTGTCTCCGAAATTGGTTCCCTAACATCCAACTTATCACACTATGTGGATTTTTTCCTCCAAGATCATGTAAAGACTCAAAAATCATACATTCAGGATACCACCCAAACCGTCAATATTTTGGCCAATTTAGAGTTGCAGGAGGACTATTGGTTGGTAACATGTGACGTTACCAGCCTGTATACTGTGATTGATCATTGTCAGGGATTAGAGAGTTCTAGGTTTTTTCTAGAATCTACAGAAAACATTACCATAAACTCAGATTGACTTCATTGTGGATAGTATGAAATTCATATTCTATCATAACTATTTGTGGTATGATGGTCTGTATTATTCACAAACCAGAGGCACCGCAATAGGTACCAGGTTTGCCCCGAGCTATGCGAATCTCTTTATGAGTAAATGGGGGGAAGATTACATCTGGTCCTCCCATAAGTTTGGGGCAAACCTGGTACTCTGGCGGCGCTACATTGATGATGTGATCATTATTTGGAAAGGTACACGTACATTATTGGATGAATTTTTGGCATATATAGATCACAATTCGTACCATTTGCAGTTTACTCACACTTGTAGCCAGGATAGAGTTGAATATTTAGATTTGGAAATTTATATAGAAGGAAACACCATTAAAACCAAAACATTCAATTAATCTGTGGATGTAAACGGGTACATTGTGGCTACAAGTCATCATCATTACAATTGGCTGTCAAATATTCCCCAGGGCCAGTTCCGTAGGATACGTAGGAATTGTACAGATCTTGAAGTGTATGATGTGCAGGGAGAACAAATGAGGAGTAAATTCCTTGAAAATCAGTACAATCCAGAACTAGTAGCCAGGGCATTTTAAACCAATAGAAGTACAGATCGATCCACCTTATTGGTGTATAATTCGAAGCTTAGTAATAAACAAGAAGTGAAGTGGGAACAGGAGCCTCTTTTTATCACAGAATATTCTCGGGCGGCATTTCAGCTGAATAAGATTCTAAAACGCCATTGGCACATATTGTTGAAGGATGACACATTGCGGAGCATTTTGCCATCAAAACCCAAACTTGTATACAGAGAGGCTCCGGATTTGTCCTTTAAAATTACACATAGTTTTATACCTACGATATCAGTGCCTCATACTTGGATATCATGGACATGTATTAATTGTAGAACTCTAGGTTACCGATCAAATAAACCCATTCGTCTTTTTCATTCTAACCAGACTCTGGAAGAGTTTGTAGTACAAGAACATCTGACTTGCAATAGTACCAATGTGATTTACTTATTAGAGTGTCAGTGCTACATTCAATATGTGGGACGCACCACAAGAAAGCTGAGGCTACGCATTAGTGAGCATGTTAGAAATATTAAAAAAAAATTGCTACACATAGCGTATCCCAACATTTTGCGATACATCATGATGGTATCCCCAAAGGTCTCAAATTTTTGGCCCTTTCAAAAGGAAAATCAACAAGAAAGAAATGAAGTGGATTTTCAAATTGAAAACTCTAGCCCCAAATGGGATGAATATTGATTTTGAGATCAATAGTTTCTTATAAAGATAGGTCAGGAGATTTGAGGCTATAAAACGAATGGATTTTGACAACTTTGTTGTCCATTCTCTTATGTCATAGTGTTATATCCCCCCGCCCTTCTTTTCGTTTTTCTTCTTAATCATGACCATATTTAATAATATTTCATGTAATGTGTAGGTCACTAGTACAGCTGCCAAGAGATTATATTCATGTTTCAATATATTGTGTTATGGATAGGATTGCTAATATAATTGAGATGAGTTTATCATCATGTTCATATTATTTTATAGTACTTTAAATATAGTACTTTACAGTACTTTATAGACTTTTTAGAGACTGCCGGATTCTTGCCAGCCCCATTCGGCGGGCGGGGTGACATTGAGCCTGTGAGTAATATTACCATTGACACTATCATGGATATCCACCGCAGCCAGCACGGGTTTTTCCCCATCTTAGTTCCGTGTGTGTGGGGAGAGACATACCGCGATTCCAGTTTCTGACATTTCTAAATTCAAACTTCATTTACAATTATATTGACTATTATGAGTGATTCCCCTATGGGGATATTTGTATACATATTGTGGATTTGTATATATTTGTAACTATATATACTGTGTAGTGAGGTTCCATGTATTCTTAATGCATATTCATATTATGTTCTATATTATGCACTTGAGGAACATCATTTCAATTTATGGTTCTTTTCAAGTTTAATTTCAATATTATTATTATTTAGCATTTTATTGCATTTTAATTTTATTTTATTTTATTTTTCCATTTATTAGTAGATTTATATATATTTTTTCAGTTTATTCATCTCTAGGATTGAGCGTTTTGGGTTTTGTTGTAAATATGGGCCCCATGGCTTTAGAGAAGGATGAAACCGCTGCTTCCACTTGTAAAACTCGCCCCAATAAGCTCTCGTCTCACTTCTCCGATACCAACCTCTTCCTCCCTTCAGCCCAGAGCAAGGGCCACACCCTGATCCAATCACAACCCAATACATGATTAATGCCTATTCGTGACAACTCACTGCCTATCCCTTCACCAAGTACCGTTTTAATGCCTTTATTTTTTGCGCTTCAATGTGGTATATTTTGAACAAAATCTGAACCTTGTATATTGACGTGTTTTGTTGGTGCTTTGATTGCATTTGTTAATTCTGTCCATACAAAATAAAACATTTAAAAAAAAGTTATGTCATGTGGTAGAGAGGGCATAGTAGGAGTTATTGATCAACATTATTCGAGATTAAAAAATGCCTAACTTTGAACTTTAGTCTACTTTTAGGGCTATGGGTGTCTGTGGACTTATTCAAAACATTAAACATTAATTCACATGGCCTTTATCCTTATGTGAAAACCACCTGCACCTTATTTACCACATAATAAGGGAGGAATGTATTATGGTCAGCGGGAGGCATATGTAATGGCTGAGGAGCGGCAGTATTAGGGGCAGGGTAGAATAAATCATCTGATGGTGGGGGGTAAGGTGCCAACCAATGCTGAGAAGCAGGTCTATTCACTGTTGGAGTGAGATTGGGATATGGAAAAGGCCAACTAGTGGACGCAGCAGGGGCAGACTCCCTTAATGCTGCTGGCGTAAAACCCTAATAGAGGAGTGGAGTAGATGAAGTAAGGTGTAAATTACTGAACTGTGGATTTCTAGGAGGGGTATAACTCCCAGGGCCAGTAGGGTTGTCATATAAAACATCAGAATGCGTTTCATGGGTCCAGTGTGAAGAAGGGGAAAGGGCATGTTGCATGGGTAAAATTGAGGAAGAAGGGGCCTGGGAATATAAAAGAGGTGAGGGAGAGGCCTGATAATACCTGTGCTGAGAAAAAGAGGGGCGAGATCTTCCTCGCATCCACCCCTCGGGCATGAGGGAGGGTAATCTGTTTTGTAAGGCACTGTAATTAACAATAGAAGGCCTTAACCAGGGACTAGGAGGGGTAGCCCCTGAGTATCTTAAACTTCCCTCATTTATTCCAAAAACATTCTCATTTGAAACAAAACGATGGGACTGAAAGTGTCCCCCCACATGGGGATCATAAGGAGGAGTAGTACTACTCCTATGAGAAGGTGAATTGTATGTGCCCTGAAAATAAGGTGCTCTTGTGGAGAGTGGTGTATGTGACTCCCTAAAATACCTCCTGCTATTAACTGCAGCATGAGGGGAGTGGATCCCCTCCTCTGTCTCCTACTTGCCCCTGAAGTTATTCCTCTGACTCGCAGCTCGCTCTGGAGCTCGAGATCAACGGCTATGAAGCCTGCCCGGTGGTCGGCTTGCAACTGTCAAGTCAGGCAACCTCCCCCTGCGCCCGCGGCCCAGACGTGACTCTGGCGCAGGAGAAATACCCCATTCATGTCCCCGCATGAGCGACCCAGAAACTCCCTAGCCTCTGTCCACTGCCAGGAGTCATGTGAGCCGCAGGAGGCTGCTGGGTGTAAATGAGCGATGGCTTCCTGACAGGAGATGGGAACCGTCAGTGAGGCGGGCTGGAGTAACAGAGGATCTCCTAGGAATAGGCATGGTGCAGGAAACTAGAGATAAAAGGAGTTGAAAATATAAAGAAGTGGTGAATGAAAGAAAATGCTATAGAATTAAGGAGAAATGAAAGATATACCTGAAAGGGAGAAATGAGGGGGGAAAGGTAAAGAAAGATAAGCTGCCAGAAAAGATAAAAAGAAAACAAAATGGAAGATAATTAAAATACAGAGATAAAAAATACAATTCAATTAAGTAATATTAATTAATAGAAAAAATACAAAATCCTATCTGAATCTGCAGCAGCTTCTTCTCATCTGAAAAGTGTGAGAAAGAATGGACTCAGCATTCCGCGGGGAGTAATCTGAAGAACACCTATGCCACTCCCCATCTGGACTCAGCATTCCGCGGGGAGTAATCTGAAGAACACCTATGCCACTCCCCATCTGGACTCAGCATTCCGCGGGGAGTAATCTGAAGAACACCTATGCCACTCCCCATCTGGACTCAGCATTCCGCGGGGAGTAATCTGAAGAACACCTATGCCACTCCCCATCTGGACTCAGCATTCCGCGGGGAGTAATCTGAAGAACACCTATGCCACTCCCCATGGATCCTATTGGCTGGATATCAGAAAAACTTTAACCCCGAATGGGTAAGTGCCCGAAGTTCATAAACTAATTCTTTTAAGTGCCTTCAGCTTAATGCTTTCACTTAACATTATTATTAATACAAATAATGATATTTTTTACAGTATTTTTTTCTTAATCATATACAAGACCAAAACAATTCTTTTTAGAAATTTTATTACCAGATATGTATTAAATTAACAGAAATAAATATGACTCAAATGTGTGATTAAATCAGATATATTGAGAGATACATGGCTCAAGATATACAATAATATGGCATCTCCAGAAACAGCGGGAGCATATTGAACCAGATTCAATCAGACCCATCAAGGAGACAATGTAACTGAGGTTCCGTAAAGCTGGCACATAGAATATGGCATCAATGAAGATTTCATCCATGATGCAAAGACTGTAAACATTTACAGCAGTGGATCAATTCTTAGTAGATTAGGAGGTATAACAAGAGGAAGGAAAGATCATTCTTCATGATGGTCCACAAGATCTTCCTTTTCAATCCCTTTTTTTTCTCATTTCTGCTTTAAGATCTCATGAAAGCGCACTAGAAAAAAAATATATTTGTGATTGTAAATTAGTGTAAAAGGAAAAAAAAACATGTTACTGTGTGTTTAATGTAACTAAGTCAGGAAAATGCTATACATTCAAAACATTAATAGATGGTTGGATATCACACTATTCTGTGACTTTACAACCAAAGACAGGGCTGTAACTAGACAGAGCAAAATGTTAACGCCCAATAGTGAAAAACATACATACACATAGGGCTTTAATAGGGAAGGTGGGCACTCCTGAGCTGTGGGCCCCATGGAAGCTAGACCCCTGCACCTACAGTAGCTGCGTCCTTGACCAGAGATCTAATGTAAAGTCGCCTATTTGATTACATTAGATTAAGAATAAGATCATATTTGAACTGTTATAAAAAAATGTTTACTTACATAGAGGCAAAGCATCACTAGAATCAAAAGGAGGATCAGAACAGCCAAAACAATGATGATAATTTCCGCAGTGGTAATTGAAGAATCCTTTGCTGAAAAAAATATAGTAAAACAAAATGACTATATTTAAAGCAAAATGTCCTATTGACAAAGATAAATGCGCACAGCATAGTAAACAAACTTCTAATAAAAGTATAATTAACATTTAAACACTTTAGTCATGCCTAGATACAAATTCTTTTTTAGTCTACTAGAATGCCTACTGAATCTGTATCTTCAGTCTCCTCTGCATCGAATACTTCTGGAAGAAAGGAGAGATGCCAGAAAGGGAAAGGGAAGAGATAGTAGGTAAGAGATAATTGTAGTATTTAAGTAACTCATGATGTTCTGGCTGAATAGGACATTTTAAAGTGATGGCACCGGTCACTGTTACATATTGATGAATGATTAAGATGTTTAAAGAACACCTACAGGGTATTACTAAGAAGTTACTAAATCAGTGGTAAATTGCACATATAGGCATGATTTACATATTGAGCCCTATGTCCTTTCATGTTTCCATTTGTATCCCCCTTTTGTTCTCTCTTCTGTGTCTTCTCTGTCTCTTCTTATATTTATTATACTATACCCGCTCCTGTTCTTAGATTTATTGCCTGTGTTTCCCTTCCCTTGTGCCCTATCTGAGTGTTTTTCTTCCTTTTCCAGCCCCCTCTCTTGTTTGTATCTTTTTCCTGCACCTAATCTACTAATGTTCTGTCCTTCTGGTTCTTCCACTTGTGCATCCACTCTCATCTTTATTTCGGTCTCTTGCACCCTCATCAGGGCCCTAAAATTTGTAGGTTGATAAATCCTAAATGAGCAATTATGTGCCCTACATGTGGATGCCTTTCTATCTAACACCACTTACTCCACTATTTTTCCAGGGAACAGGTGGTTGGTTAACACCAAGCAGCTCAAGAAAGAAAATGAAAAAAAATTTAAATTAACATTAAACTTTAAATATATGTGGTATATATATCCTTGACCTCCTGCTGTCTGCCCCATTGTTTTGTTGTCCATTGTCAACTGCCTTTTTTTTTTACTTTTCTGCCTATCCACTCATCTCTTCTCTCTTCCATGGCATATCCATTGCTTCTCCCACATATTTAATAAATGTACCCCTCAGCTCTGTAACCTTGAGTCAGTCTAATGGCCACTGTTCCCTTGTGTGTCCCATGCAAACTTTCCACCTTACTATGTATGCTGTCCTCCCTCCTCTCTTTCATCCCCTCCCTATTCGTAAGCTCTATGCCCCTCCATTATCTCATGGGATCCCTTAGAAGACACCAATGGTGAAATCCTCATCTCTCCATTCAGATAGCAGTGTCTGCTCCACTACAGCATAATCATTTTAGCACAACTGATGAGCATCTATGTCTCTTGTAATCAGAACTTTCTCTCCTGAGTCAATCATAAGAAAACTTGTGACCCCAAGAGATATGAATTCAGAATCTAAGAATCGTAGAGACCGCAATATGCTATTTTAGCAGAAACAGGGGCTTATTAACAGTCAAAATTTTGGATTATTGGATGAGAGTGAGAAATTTTATAATTATTATTAAATATTAAATATTATAAGAGAGCACGAGTGTCTGTGATACAGGAGACGGATAGGAAACTCTGTTTCCCATTGTCCACCTTAAATATGGTTTAGGTCAAGTTAGATAGCTGTGTGTATTATCCCTATCCTTATCCCAGACTGTATCCCGAGAGAGAGGATGTTTCCCAAATACAGCACAATAGGTACTTTAAATAAAATAGTCATTTCAAACACATGTTGATTAAAATAAAAGATACAATCTGAGATACATAAGGCATGCTCATAAGTGTTGCAGCTTATGCTGTGAAGAAATTTCTCCAAAATAAATAAATATTACATTACTTTTTCTAATATTAAAGGAAAATTAAAGCTGGTCCTAAAGAAGTAAGATTGTTATGTTGATTTTTGGTGTACATAGGAATATATTGACTGCTAAAATGAAGATTGCCATATTATTAATTCCACACAGCCAGAGAGACTATGGTCAATTTGCTGCCAATTAACCTACTAGTATATTTTTGGAGTGTGGGAGGAAACCCACGCAAACACGGGGAGAACATGCAAACTCCACACAGATAAGGCCATGGTTGGGAAAAGAACTCATGACCCCTGTGCTTTGAGGAAGAAGCGCTAACCACTAAGCCACCGTGCTGCCCACTTGTCCTCCTGAGCAGCTGCTGTCACTTAGTTTCCTTCACAAAACTAAGCTCCGCAGCAGTATAGTTATAGTCTGGCAATGGGAATTGAAACTCTGGAGGGGGGGTTAGACTCGGCTCAGCCTATTAGATACATTTTAAAGGAAAATAAATGCAGGGAGCCCAGTGACCCAGACCAAAGTAGCCCACCATGGGACTTGCACGCGGGACTGATGACTAGCTGCTCCCCCCCAGGCCAGTCAGCCCCTAGACCTCATTGATATATACTGAGCTGGGTACTAGGAATGTAAAAAATGGCCATAGGCTGTATGTGGCCTGGGCAAGCAAGTTGTGTGCCAGTGGATTCATGGATGTACAGTGATCAGGGCAAAGTAAAAACAAAGGACAATGCTAACGTTAGTTTATATGGCATGGTGCACATTCCACACATATGCTGCATAACCCATAGCAACCGATCCGATATTAGCTTTCCATGTTTCGCACAAATTATTGCAGGACTCAGCTATATTTCTATAGAAACATAATACTAAGAATCACTAAATCATGAAAACTAGGAAACGTTAGTGTTAATCATGTGATGGGGAAGTTTTGGTAAAGCGAATAATAAGGTATTCTGGGATACTTACTGGTGGTAGTCATAGTAGATGGTGTTGTTGTTGCATCTGAATATATAAAAAAAAGTAAGGTACATTACCAAATATTATTGATGATATTAATAATATGCAGAATATGCAGAGACACACTCCCCTCTGCATATTCCCTACTTGTCCTCACAAAAAGTTACTAAATAGGATACATTTTAAACTTTGACATCTGAAGTTGTTCAAGGATCTGGACTAAAACCGTCTGGTTTCAAAAATTGGCATTATCACAGGGGAGTGCTTAAGTGGGAGGGGCTGGACAAGGAATAGATAATGTGATTGGACACGAGGTGATCATGGGACACTCACAGCTATTTATATAGCGGCACTGAATCCACAGCGCTTTACAGAGAACTCACTCACATCAGTCCCTGCCCCATTGGAGCTTATAGTCTAAATTCCTTAACATACACAGACAGAGAGGCTGGGATCAATTTGAGAGCAACCAATTAAACTGTTAGTATGTTTTTGGACTGTGGGAAAAAACAGGAGCACCCGGAGGAAACCCATGCAAACACACAAACAGCTGCCTCGAACTCATGACCCCAGTGCTGTGAGGCAGAAGTGCTAACCACTAAGCCACAGTGCTGCCCATCCCACATCCAATCCTTATTGGCCAAGAACGTTGCTTCAGTCTCTTTAAATCAATAGTATTATATAAAACGTATCAAGAAGGGCTACTGTTGTTGTATCATAATCTCTTTATCGGATAGGACTGGAAACATTAAGAATAGGTGCAATATTAACTACTTTATATAGGTTCCCTTACTTTTACTGTAATTTTACTGCATAGACAATCCTAGAAGAGAGGTGCTTTGCCTGAAAATCTCACTCCTCTTTCACCGTTGGAAGATGATGGAGTACAGGCTGTACACACAGTGAAAATATTGGTATTACCTGTCTTGCTATAGACTTGCTATTGTTATTGAAGTTGATAACATTACACTTATGTGCAAAATTCACGCCAAGCCGTACCAACCAATCAGACGTTTACTATCATTGCCTGACTTTCAGAAAAAAAAGCCAATGTGTTTTGCAACAGATATTGTACCCTGACACTCTTATCGTGTTAGTAATTAACTGTTATCATACCAAGATTAAAATAGAACAATTATTTTTTTTCTAAAAATCAAGCGCACCGTTGTGAAAAATTATACTTACTGGTGATAGCCTGGCCAAACACTGTAACAATCAGAAAGAAAGAGATAATCAATATTCATTGAATGAAAGAGCAGCAAGTAAGGTACTACTATGAAATGTGTACTTTTGCAAAAGTAATACAGCAAAGCAATACTTTATGCTTTTCACCAGACACCTGTATGCAGTAAAACATACTTTACAACATATATATTTTTTAAATTTACACGTATTGCATTTCTATGCTGAGAGTCATAATCTGTGTTGGAGTATAAGGATATAATGTTATAAGATGTAATGCAAATTCTTAACTGCTATAAATTGTTATAGAAATGTGGTAAGATTGTCATGTTTCATTAATAAAAATGGAGTGCAACTATAAATGAGATAACCCTTTGTATGTCTGCTAATATGCTATGCATTTATATAAACGTTTTTATTTGTTTGCATTTTAGAGACAGTCATAAAAATTATTGTGAAGAGCGGTACGGAGATGGAATAAGACGACATGGGCCCCTAGACAGCATACATGTGTGGACTCCTAACCTCTTCATTTGTACAAATATACATATATATATATATATATATATATATATGTATATATATATTTATATAAATAACAATGCGTTACGGTATTCTGGGGCCCTCATTGCCCACCGGGCCCTAGTCATAAAAATTATTGTGAAAAGCGGTACAGAGATGGAATATGCTGGCCCCAAGACAGCATACATGTGTGGGCCCCTAACCCCTTCATTTGTACAAATATATCTATATATATATATATATATATATATATATATATATATATATGTGTGTATATATATATATATATATATATATATATATTTATATAAATAACAATGCGTTACGGTATTCTGGGGCCCTCATTGCTCACCGGGCCATAGACGGGAGCCTCTGTTGCCTATTGGATGATCCGGCTATGGAGCTATGTAACAGATGGTCTCATCTTCAGCCCACAAGATTTAGAGCAAAACTATCATTAATGTATTCCCTTTTAGCATATTGTAAGAAATTAAATATGAATCCACTTAGGATTCTTATTCTTAATATTTTACTTAAGTTCATCTCTTGTTGTCCATAAAGAGCAGATGACTAATAAAGACTGTCACTAATATCTCTACGCAGAAACCTAAATGCTACAGAAGAGGACAGTACAATAAAATAATTAAAACTGTATAAGACATAATTATATAAATAAAGTCCAGTTAATTTAATATGTGACGTCTCAGGTAATAATCCCACAAAAGAAAGTGAATCAATCCAACAGTTGAATCGTGTTAGTAATTAACTGTTATCATACTAATGTTATCATACATAATGTATCTCATATTCTATAAACATTGTATAGACAGCTTTATAATTAGTAATAATAATAATAATAATAATAATAATAATAATAAGACCCCCACACTCACCTTGTGCTTGTAAGGAGAGGAACATCAGCAGCACCAGACCCCGAGATATAACCTTAGACACCATATTGATCTTACAGCTGTTGTAGTATCAGCAGACTTAATGTGACTGTATATTGAACTGGGAATGTAGAAACATGTTGGGGTTTTATACCTGTCATACCAAGAAGGGGTGTCACCTATCTCCACCTCTTCTCCTTCTTCCTCTTATGTATTTTTACATCACTCACTAGGAACAATTTTGAATGGGTGCCCGCTGAAAGAGCTGATATTAGTAGTCCATGTATCCTTGGAATAGTGTCTGGAATTTCATAAGAGCTGCTTAATTGTAGGTTTAATGAGTATCTGAATGTGACTTGACTACATAGATATGTAAGGCAGTATTTATCTATAGATATAGCACTCTCTAGTTACTTGCCCTGTTATAAGAATTCAATTACTAGCAAAGGCTTTAACCTAAGTTTTATCTCTGTATCTAACATTATTCAAATTCTTAACCCAAAACACAGTAAAAAAAAAAAAAAAAAACCCTAGCAAAAAATTGTGGTATCTCTTGTCGGGCACAACTCTCTGTAACCTTCTGCCCAAAAAGTTTTCAAACTGACATTAGTAGACATTAATCTGCTTTATTGTAGTGTAGAATTGTATTCTGGAGATGTAAGGGTTGGGTTAAGTCTTAAATTTATCCTGTAGTGATCTAAAGCTGTACGCTGCTCTTACTCTCTATAGCCGGTGGTCAAAGTGGAAGTTTAGAACTGGTGGAACGGAAAATGTTATGGTATGGAATTGTAATAGTTTTACAATGAAGGCAGTAGTAGAAGTGCTGGTATAGCATACCACTATATACCAGGCCACTTCAACCACGGTCTGTAACCAAATTGATGCACAAAGTAGCCTCTTATATTGGAATGTCCTTTTTCAAGAATGATATCCTGTTTTTTGGCCAAATTTATTAATCATAGAATTAGGATAGCAGGCATGCTGGGTGTTGTAGTTCCATAACAACCGACAGACTACAGGTTGCCCACCTTGGCTTTAAATTATTATAACTACAAAAATAGGAATTATATTGGAAGATCAATGAAATAACCAAACCTTTGATGTTTGTATTGAATATATTTATAACATGTTATTTATTACGTGCAATCTTTAGTATTCATTTAAAGCAATTACAATACAATGAGATCAGTTCAGTTTAATTATATATAATAGCTTATTTGCATACAATTAACAGGGTAATGTATTTCACTGATACATTTTTATTGCTATCTATAGTCATAAATCCTAATATCCACATATTATTTTAGAAAGTTACTCATGTGGGTTGCTAATACTGTAATGTTCCTGTTTGGAAGTGTATTCATTAAATATCTCTGCTATGAAGTCCTTTCTATAGCAGATCTGTTCATGAACTTATTAAGAGTGTAAAACAGATAATGCCCCATCCCTGCCCCCACCCCATCTCCGTAGAGCAACGTTTAAGGATATGAAGTTTGGGCGTCTACACAGGTCAATAAACTCTGAGATGACTTTCAATTTCCTTAATGCCTAGAGTAGGAGTATGTTATTCATTATTCATTGTGAATACTGAAGGCAAGATATTAATAAATATCACTATTAAGTGCTGATAGAAATAATGTTATTTAAACAATATCAACTTCACATCTGTGGGGGAAAATAAGTGGGGCGTATGTGACAATGTGGGAAAAAATGTAATAGGTCTAAAAAACAGAGGGCCTGGTTCATTAAGGAATATAAATGCTGGAGCCTGTCAAGCGTGAGTGCACACAGCAAGCTTTGGGCATCCCTCAGGTACGTGTTTTTCAGCCGTAACCCTTGAACCAGCTGTAGATCAGGTGAAAGTGCCGAGGGATAGGGACAACGGGTCAATGCTAGAACATGTGTTTGCAATCAAGAAATAAGAACAATTGATGAATTTATGTGCAGTAGACATTGCTAACAACCAGATAAGTTTATTTCATGGGGAGGGGAGATGAAAAAAACCTTTCTGTTTTAATATTTTTTCATTAATGACTATATTATTAACAGGTGACAATAATTGAATACTTTTTGTTTGTTTTTTATGTGCGTTGTGCTGGGACATTATTTTTCACATATTGTACGTATGTATCCTGCAGTGTGTTGTGTCTGCCTCAATACAGCAATAATCAGGAGGACAATATTGAAATACAAATGTAGCAGAAAATCTTTAAATATATCCATAGAGTCACCCTAGATTTATCCACACATTTCTGGTTTTATCAGTCCCTACACATACTCCCTGTTGTCTACATAATTAACTTCAAGTTTTATATAGAGATGAATACAACTTTCAATACTGTTTTACGGAATACTCTCCACATTTGGCTGTGGAATTTCACGATTCGCCATCGAAATTTTGCGTTAAGTGTTCTGCACAGCATTTCCCCTATTATTATCATTATCCCCCTACTATTGTGGGCGGAATTTCCTTATCATTTTTGTTCCATTTATTACACCCCAACCACACCACAGTGGATCACCAACACCCCATCACTTTTCTAAACTGTAAATTTGACCATTATACAAATAGAAATACCATTTAATCGTGGTCAAATTGGAAATTTAGAAGTGGTGATATGGAAAATGTAAGTGAATGTTTTTTTACAATCAAAGCAGTAGAATTGGCAGTATGGCATAACACCGTATACCAGCCCACTTCGACCACGACATACAACTGAATGGCAGAGCAATGTTGGTACTCTCAAACGGTATCATGAGAACTTTGAAACTCGATTTACGCAATGTTTTGCCATGACTTCACTCATCCCTAGTCTTATCAGTTACTTACAAAGCTCCTCCTTACACTACTAACATGACCTCCAAATACACTTCAAAACAAGCACTTCTCTCCAAAAATAACCTCTTCTTTATGGCATCAACCTCCTCTCTCCACTTATTTTACAATACTTGTTCCAAATAGTCCTTGTGTCACACATGGTGCTCCTTTCACAAACCTCCCAATTTTAAAGAAACATTAAAGATTGTCAGCATCTAAAAGAGCACAGTTCTGTTTAAAATGGGCGTGATCTATACTCATAATGTCAGTGTGTAAACATATATATACAAATGGCCTTAGCCAGTTTTATTAAACAGAAAAAAGAAACAAAGAAAATCTACAAATAAACACCTTACCTGTCCGGCACTGACTAAACACACAGAAATACCCTTTCTCCTGTGAAGGGCTTTGTGTCCCACACATATACAAAATATAGAGGTAATTGCTCACCATTTGCAGAGTCTCTCAGGGGCATCCAACCTTCTACCCAGGCCTGAGAGACAGAGGAAACGGCTTTAAAAAACCTCTCACAGATGCAACCATTGACCAATTTGCTGTCAGACTGGCAGAGCAGAAAACCCAGAATGGGCTTTGTAAATGGAGCGCACCCTTTTGCTCTCCATTTACACCATAAGGACGCTTACCAGTTTTTCCTGAAACTGAATAAACTCTTTGGGAAGCTCCATACCATACAAGATAAACTCCCGGGGGTTTTAGAGCATACATGACAGAAAGCCTGGGCCATATACCTCGGCCATTTACCACTTGCCCGCTGCTTCTTTTACAATATACAGTAGTCTAACTGGACATTTAGAAGTGGTGGAATGGAAATTTAGAAGTGCCGGTATGAAAAATGTAATGGGAATGCAAGTTAATGAAACTTTATATATATATATATATATATATATATATATATATATATATATATACTGTATATTAGTGTTCGGTTTGAATATTGTTCACAGGCATGACTAGCTGATTGTCTGACGAAATTGACAAGATAATGATATACCTCTATTGTATTTTTCCTGATGCTATTCATTCTTTATTAGTATGACAGATAATGAGCCTGATTCATCAAGGCACATGTTAGTGCATTTTTTATTATTATTGTTATTATTATAATTTTATTTTATTTATATCACACCACAGAGGGTGCGCAGCACTGCATACAGTACATAAGATAAAAAACATAACAGGGCACACGGGGAAGTACAAAGACAAAACAATGTGCAATTGAATCGAATCCAGCTGAGGACAGGTAAACCGAGCAGAGAGGTATAAATGAATAAAGAAACGCTTGAGAGCCAGAAAGGGGGTGGAAGAGAGGTGGGAAGTGGACTAAAGTATGATGGGCCTTGATCCAGGAGTGTAGGTGCAGCTAGCAGGACCAGAGCAAATAATAATGGAGGGGAAGGGAAGGAGGGAAAGGAGGAGATTGAGGCAGGGGCGAAGTGTCAAGGTGGAGAAATGAAACTGGAGTGCCGTAAGCATGACAGGAAGGTGATAGGAAGAGGAGGATACAAGGAGTAGAAGGCCATGCACCTTGATGATGATGATGATGAAGATTTCTCTCTTGCATTGGGGAAACTTTCAGATGATAAGCCTTTGGCAAGCCAAGGATTAACCCGTTCATCCAGTCTTCGATGTTTGCCGTCTGAAAAATCTGATCCCACACTGTCACCTGCTGTTAAGCGAATGGCAAAATTTGGCTCTTGTGAATCTCTCCACCAACCTTCAGATAATGTAGGCCTCAAGCAGACCTCCTCTGCATTAGGAGAAGATGGTGATCTTTCAGTAAGGCTAAGACCTCAGAGACACTGTCTTGAAACACCAGTGGAATAAGCTGCAGAAGATGTTTTTGGGAAACAACTGCTTGTTTTCCAAAACAAGAGGTTTTCCAACTTGGCTGATGATGAAAATGATGAGAGTTTATCAAACTGGAAGGTACCCAGTCTCAGTTATGAAAAGAAATTGCCAGATGATACCGACGACATCCTCCCTGCTCTTAGAAAATCACAGAATTAGAACGGTAAGAGAGGAAGACTCGTCTAACTGCAGCATTGAGTATAGACTAAAAGGAGCAAGATGTGAGCGGGATAGTCCAATTAGGAGCTAACAATCTAGAGTAGGAGGCAGACTAACAGGAAACATCAGGGGGAGTACGGGTGGGGGTAGGGGGGGGGGTAGAAATATGTATGGTGAGTAGAAAGGAGACTAGAGTAGTAAGGGGACTGGAAATCTGGAGGGAGAGCAGAACAAGGACTGGTGAAATCAGGAGAGGAGGAAGAGAGAGGGTGAAGTGATAGGTGAGGAAGGATAAAGAAAGAGGAAGGAAGGGGAGAGTTTAGATGGAGGAAGGGTAGACGATCCTTAACAGGTGAGTTTGAGGGATTGTTTGAAGATTTGAAGGCTAGGTGAAAGCCTGATAGAACGAGGGAGGTCGTTCCATAGCAGGGGGGCAGCAATGGAGAAATCTTGAATGTGGGATTTAGACGTGGTAAATAGAAGAAAGGTGTGACGGTGGTCGTTGGATGACTGTAGAGGGTGAGAAGGAGTATAAATGGATATGGGTTTGGGAGGTAAGGAGTTGTGGTGTTAGAAATGGATTTGTAAATGAGGGAAAGGAGCTTGAAGAGGATTCTAAAGTGGAGTGGGAGCCAGTGGAGAACATGACAGAGAGGCAGAATTAGAACGGCAAGAGAGGAAGACTCGTCTAACTGCAGCATTGAGTATAGACTAAAAGGAGCAAGATGTGAGCGGGATAGTCCAATTAGGAGCGGGTTGCAGTAATCGAGCCAGGAAATGTTCAGAAAATGCACATAAATTGGCCCTGCGTACTCACAGATGAATCAGGCTCAGAATTACATCCAACGTACAGCACATGATAGGCGATACTGTGTAGTTGTCTATACATACAGAATATAACAGGTACTGAGAATGATAATATGCTCAACATTTGGAACATGAGAAGTGATACTGTGGCGTTATACATACAGGATAAGTCCATGTACCAATAAATACACCCAATATACAGAGCAATGTTCTATTTATAATATTTTCTTACATCCAGGCTTCCACCGTCTCAGGGAAGCAGGTAAGATCACCTGCATGGAATTGTATGAAAGTTCTGGGATCACTATCTAGAAATGAATGGAAGTTGCCAACAAAAATGTGGCGAGTTTCATTCAGGTGTAATGAGAACAGGTGTCCCAACAATAGACCACTAGTCATCACATTTTAAATAAGAAAGACAAGCATGTTTTGGTGTGATACCTAAGTTAAAAGCGAAAATACATCCAATACAATGGCCCATAAGGCAGATATATTTTTTAAACAAAAGCATCCCCCATCCCAAAAAATAAAGCATAACCAGCCCTGGTGGGGGTGGTAGGGAGATATGATTATTAAAAAAAAATTTGCCATAAAAGGTTATCATCATAAGTATGGCTCTTACGCAAGGGGGAGAGCTGCCGCAAATGCTATACCTCTTAGAGGCATGTTTGAGACTTTGACCATTTCAGCATAGTACGTGAGGAGCATTAACACATGATTATTGTACTGTGCCTAGTATGATGACCTGCCCACTCCCTCCCCCGTTCCACTTCTCAGAATGAGAGATACATCTCAGATACATCTCAGTTTACTCTCAAATGTTTCTGCTCCACATGCCCAGTTCAAGAAGGGCATTTTGGCTGGCGAGTCGGACACCTATGTGTTATATCAAATAAGAGATGTCCTGGATCAGATATAATTTTGTTTACATTTTTAGCTTCATTGTTCTGATAGAGAACAATGAAGAGATGAACTCCTCTCAAGGCTCAGAAGTATGGTATGCTGGCATCAGTATCTATGGCCATGACTAGGAGGCACAATGTGCTGGTCTCCAGGGTACCAGTACTACATAGACATCTAACTCTCTACAGCTGTGACATCAAGGGTCATATGACTAGAAGCACAAATAGAGGTAAAATCAATAATCCTTTGCAATCTAAACATTACCAATAGAAACCAGACCCGCCCAGCAGTCATATAAATCACTCTGCTATTGCTTATTATTATTAATACAATATCATATACTTATCTTACACTCTTCTTGTAAAATGTCCTCATAAGAAAGAATAGGACAGCTTTGTTTCGGCAATGTTAACATTTCCTCTAATATATTAATTAGTTTGGCTTCAACTGATAATGATAACAAATGATTAAAAAAAGGTGGCAAATGAATATAGATGTTCTTAAAATGTCTACTGTCAGTCACGTTTTACAGGGTACATGAGATGACATCAATTTCCTGAAATTGGGATTCTACGGCAGTAGATCAGTAATAGTGCATGCTGTCATTTGTAGTGCCACAAGCATGTACTTTAAATGGTGCCCAAATCTTGAAATATTAAGTGTTTCAACATAAAAAAAAAAGCTATTATTGCCCCACTGGTAATAAAATATGCCCCTATAATATAATAAAATAAAATAAAAAAAACCCTACATATAATCATTAATGAAATTTGGGTCACTAATTTATTCAGAAAATAATTTGGCCCCCTGTAAGATTAATAATAATTTTTACCCCTCTAAATAAGAAATTATGATTACCCTCATAATTAAAACGTGTATTGTTTCCACTGTTGTGTTAACAATGGCCAGCAGAGAAAAGTTGATGTGTTTGCTAATCTCGCTGTCCAAAGCAGGGGGTTGATTCTGGCTTTTTCACAGCAATCTAGGGCGAGTTTGCAAAATTGTTGCTTGATACATATGGCGACTTGTCTTCTTAGAATGACCAAAAGTAGGGACGGCAATTTGTAGCTTGCCGATTCTGGGTACATCACATTTGCTATCAACTAGTGCTTTCATACATCGGCGGGTTTACCCTGGGTGTATGTATATTGAAATTACTTATATTGAATCAGTGGCTATACATCCTCTTTTAGAAAATGGGCAAAATGGAAAAATAAATATCACTATCCGCACCTATGCAGCGTGAACTATGAAAATAAAACTCTAAGCATCCCAAAATCTAATTAGACACTAGATAAAAACTGGTCCACACATATTAGTAGCAACCAAATCAGCCATTGCTTCTTATTGGAAACAGACAGACACTTCAGCAGTTAAAACCCCATCTGGTTTGTCGAATGTATGGAGAAAATCAACTACCATCATGACAGAGCAGATAACTTCACACAAATATGGACCCCATGGCTTCAGAGAAGGATGAAATCGCTGCTTCCACTCGTAAAACTCGCCCCAATAAGCTCTCGTCTCACTTCTCCGATACCAACCTCTTCCTCCCTTCAGCCCAGAGCAAGGGCCACAGCCTGATCCAATCACAACCCAATACATGATTAATGCCTATTCATAACAACTCTTTCCCTATCCCTTCACCAAGTACCATTTTAATGCCTTTATTTTTTCCGCTTGAATGTGGTATATTTTGAGCAAAATCCGGACCTTGTATATTGACGTGTTTTGTTGGTGCATTGATTGTATTTGTTAATTCTGTCCATACAAAATAAAACCTTTAAAAAAAAGTGATGGCATGTGGTAGAGACGGCATGGTAGGAGTTATTATTCAACATTATTCGAGATTAAAAAATGCCTAACTTTGAACTTTAACCTATTTTTAGGGCTATAGTTGTCTGTGGACTTATTCAAAACATTAAACATTAATTCACATGGCCTTTATCCTTATGTGAAAAACCACCTGCACCTTCTTTACCCCATAATAAGGTTAATGAAGCCTGAAACAAATTACTCTGACAAAAAGTAAACTATGGCTAACCTCCATTTACGGTTCCCATATCAGCACCTAAATGACTGGCACAACCTTTATGCCTTAGGCATGACCAGACTCCCCAATCTACCCTGCCTTGAAAACAATTCCGATAAGGAAGTTTTGTAAATATATTGTTAATTGCAAACACAAATTGATTTAATTTATCTGATATAAAATGTACGTTAAACAATTTAAATCTGAATTATTTTTCAAGATGAGGAATGGCTAAATGTATACCATCTATTTTTTAAACTAGAAAACACATTGATGACTCTTTAATTAGGAACTCTCTAACTCTGTCACTAGGTTTGATGTTTCAATGGTGAATCACAATAGGAAACACGTAGAACTAGCGAGAGCCACAAAAATGTGATCCAAATGAGCTGTGAAAAACTTCCAACCATTCCTCACTACACGGCATGTGAGCAATTAGCTCCATAATTCATATATGACAAAAGATACTATTAGGATCTGCCCTACAAAAAGCTCCCCAATCTGGTTTTCCAAGTTCAGTAACAGATGGATGGGTCTCGACCTGACACAATCAGAATAACATATCCACCCTAATTAAAATGTAAATGAATATATTGATTGTGATCATAGCTCATTAGAGAATGATACTAAAACAAAGCAATGTGATCATCTTATAAAGTATGTGCTTAATTATATACTGGTGCTAAGTATCACAATTTGTTATCAAAAAGTTTTTTAAGTGCAAGTATTTGCTAAAGTGTGTCAGTCATATTCTATTCCTGGAATGATTACGAATTTGTTATGAGCATTGACTGTTATAAGAGAGACAATCTAATCATTGTGATATCAGGCACACAATCTTTACAATATAGGTCTTAGACATCATGTATACACACGGGGCAGCACGGTGGCTAGGTGGTTAGCACTTCTGCCTTACAGCACTGTAGTCATGAGTTCAATTCCTGACCATGGCCTTATCTGTAAGGAGTTTGTATGTTCTCCCCGTGTTTGCGTGGGTTTCATCCGGGTGCTCCGGTTTCTTCCCACACTCCAAAAACATACTGGTAGGTTAATTGGCTGCTAACAAAATTGACCCTAGTCTGTGTGTGTGTGTGTGTGTGTGTGTGTGTGTGTGTTTGGGAATTTAGACTGTAAGTCCCAATGGGGCAGGGACTGATGTGAGTGAGTTCTCTGTACAGCGCTGTGGAATTAATGGTGCTATAAATGGTGATGATGATGACTTGACAGAATTTTATATTTTGATTCATTACTTGCCGACGTAGAGGGTGGGTTTTATATTTTGTATAAAAGCTATAGGAATGGACTGGCTTTTGATCGAGACATTGCTTTCTTCATTGTAAAGATAAGGGAGATTGATGACTATGCCCCAGTTATAGGCTATTTGAGACTAATGTATGAATAAGTGTATTTCTTTCAAATAAAGGTTTGGTTTCATTGTACATTTTTTGACAATTTTTATTGCACATGCACACTTGTTTAGTGGATTACCTGTGCTGTAGTTTTTTTTTCATCACTGGAATTGTCAGATAAGTATGTGCGATTAATGACGTTATCATCATTATTTGAAGAGACGGTGAGAAAAGAATTATTACATCAATCCCTGGGGGGAAAAAGGCTGCATTGTAATTAGATGGTTCTTTTACATTTTCTCATGTTGTGGTTTGGTACACAAACATTTTTGTTTATATGGCAGTATAAGACCAGCCATTTGTCAATGGCTGAACATTAGTTCCTTCTGGGACCTATAACAGGTATTTAATTAGTGGGCACAATTTCTATTTCAATCAAAGTTTCAATAATTATCTCTTTTTCAGAAAATTAGGCTACTAAAGCTGGGTACACACTACACGGTTTTCGTCCAATAATCGGCTGAATCAGCCGACATACGACCGCTCGTTCAAAAGTCAGGTCAGTGTGTGCAGTGACACGATGGTCGAAAGTCTGCCCAAATGGACGATTGTCGCCTCATTTGGTTGGTCGTACCGTTTAATATTTTCGTTCCAATCTCGTTTCTGCTGTGCAGTGTGTATAAACTTCCGACCGATCCACGACAATCCTCCGATACTTCCTCGACCTGGGGGGCGTGTGTATGTAAATTTTTTGATGTCTGTCCCAGTCCCACGTGGTGCGGAATCTGCACATGACTGACTTGTGTTTTGTATCGATGTATATTGCACATGTCTGGCTGCAGACCATTACACTTGTATAAAGCACGTGTGTCATTACCCTTTGCGTCTATGTCGGCAGTGTACTCATATTTACTCTTTATACACTTATACCTTTATAACCTATTAAAGTTATATTAACCTTTATTAACTTATAATTGTGCAGTACCCAGAATACGAAGGGATTTTATTATTAGGGAATATTCATTGCATTGCACTTTAGCAGTTAAATGTTTTTCTAAATTTAATGTAAATTACTAAACTTCTATTTTATAGAAATGAATGAAGAGACACTGTAGTCTTCTCTTTTTATGCAGCTTTGGGTGTTAACTATAGCGAAAGCTCTGCCCCTTTATGCTAATGTCTTTGGTATCTCGTTACATTTCCCGCAAATGTCGCTGCAGTGTGTACGAAATTAAAATCATTGCTCACGACAACAAGTAAAAAGTCTGTAAAAAGTCTCTAAAGGGACGTCCGCTCTTCCCTTTATCGTCCTAAACAAGGCTAGTGTGTATGCAGTCCATGGACCGAGCGATCGGACCATCGATCGCATGTAAAATCGCACGGCATAAAAAGTTGGTCGAAATTTCTGTAGTGTGTAACCAGCTTAAGTAATGTTAGTATTAAAACCCTTTTTCAATAAGATAACTTGGAAATGTCCTCAAGGCTAAATGTAGGAAACACTGATCTATTTAATGATAAGGAACAAGCTGACCTTTCAATAGTAGTAAAAATACAGTAGCTAACAACAGCTCAGATGAAAACATATGAGATCCTAATTAAAAATTGTTTATCTGCATGGCATTAATCATATGGCCTAGAAAAGCTTAAGGTTAATCGAGTGTCCCAGTTTCTCATTTCAAAATAATCAGTGTCTTACACAAGTGGCATTATCGACTCTCTCCTTAACTGGTGACCAAATACTCTGCAGGGCTGAAAAATACCTACTAGATCTGAATGTATCAACTGTACATATAGCTATATTTTAAAATGAATTAAAACTATTTTTTACAAGTTAATTTAAAAAAGTGGTAAAGTCAAGTGTTAGAAAAAAATTACATTTTGTGCCCGAGAAATCTGCATTGTGCTGTTTCATGGTTGTTCTCTTCTGAGGCACAAAATGTGCCAGTTGGGGCACTCCACTGAAACTGCCCTCACTAAAGTCACTAATGACCTCCTCCTCGCTAAATCCAAAAGACACTACTCCCTTCTTATCCTTCTTGACCTCTCTGCTGCCTTTGATACCGTTGACCACGGACTCCTTTTGCAAACTCTGAATTCTATAGGCCTCTGTAACACTGTCCTCTTCTGGTTTTCCTCTTACCTCAACAACCGCTCCTTCTCAGTCTCTACACATGCCTCGACACCCCCCCTCTTTCCTTACCTGTTGATGTTCCTCAAGGTTCAGTCCTTGGCTCCCTGCTTTTCTCCCTCTACACCTCCTTCCTAGGTGTCATCATCCGCTCCTTTGGCCTCCAGTACCACCACTATGCTGATGATACCCAAATATATCTTTCATCCCCTGACCTCTCCCCTTCCCTTGTGTCTCGTGTCTCTGGCTGCCTCTCAGCCATCTCATCTTGGATGTCCCAGCGCTTCCTTAAACTCAATATTTCCAAGACTGAACTTATCGTCTTCTCCCCTTCCAGGACTCTCCCACCTCCCCCCCTTTCTATTTCTGTTAATAACACTACCCTCTTTTCTGTCCCTCAAGTCCGATGCCTTGGGGTCATCGTTGATTCCTCCCTCTCCTTCAAGCCTCACATTATGTCCCTCTCAAAATCCTGCTACTTCCACCTTTGGAATATATCCAAAATTCGCCCCTTTCTCACCATGGAAGCTACAAAACCCCTTGTTCACTCGCTTGTAATCTCTAACCTTGACTACTGTAACCTCCTTCTCTGTGGCCTACCTGATTCTTGCCTTGATCCTCTTAAGTAAATCCTCAGTGCTGCAGCCCACCTCATTTTTCTCTCCCGCTTCTCTATCTCTGCTGTATCCCTTCAACAGTCACTACATTGGCTCCCCATGGCCTACAGAATAAAATTTAAACTTCTCACCCTCACCTTTAAAGCTGTTAATCAATCTTCCCCTCCCTACATCTCCGATCTCATCTCTACCTACACTCCTACTCGCCCCCTCCGCTCTGCCTCTGACCGCCGCCTCACTGCTTCACTGATCACCTCTTCTCACTCCCATCTCCAGGACTTTGTCCGGGCTGCTCCCCTGCTGTGGAACGATCTTCCACGTTCCATCAGGTTAGCATCTACTCTCAAAGGCTTCAAGCGTGCCCTTAACACTCATTTCTTTATTCAAGTCTATCATTCCTCCTCCTAACTCTCTCCCCCAGTTAGTACCACCCTATTTGTGTCTCCCCTTTCCTTTAGGATGTAAGCTCTCAGGAGCAGGGCCCTCTTTCCTTGTGTACCCCTTTTTACTATTCCAACACCCTCTGTACCTCTTGGCCTGCTTCACTATCCCTATTTTCTTAAGCTTCGGCCTACATCTGGCTGATTTCTACCATCACTTTCACTCATTGTCACAGTAATAATTTGATTTGCATTACATGTTACCTGTGTCTGTGTATATATTTTTGGTCATTTTTGTTCTTTCTGTATCATGTTGTGTCATGGCTCACTGTTTTTGGTATGTTATGTACGTTGCTGCGGACCCTTTGTGGCGCCTTAAAAATTAAAGATAATAATAATAATAATAATAATAATAATAATTGGATCCTACTGATCTAGTTAACAGTAGTACTCATATTCCACCACAAGGTGTCAGTAGAGCATTAAAATATAACAATACCTTTAAAGCTTGGATTTTTTTGCATGGCTTGATAACTAATCCAGATGCATTGTGTAATGTAGAAATGAGAGAAATTGCTGCAAAATTGTAAACAAATTGAACTTCATGGCAATCAGGCTGTTTCACAGAGATGCCAAGTTCCAATGATGCAATCTTTGGGTTCCACTATACTTTGGCATTTTGCACATTGCTATTCTGCTCTGTATTTGTAAATTTATATTTTGGAGAATTTATAATGTATAAATAATGTTGCAATGATGCAGGTTAATGCATTGTGCTCAATGATTAAGGTAGGAGTAAGGATAACATTAGTACAGCAAAGCATTTCAAGAGTAATAAATAAGTTAGATGCAATTCGTAAAATTAATATTGATTTTATGCAATTAGTATTAGTAGTAGTGGTTATTCAATTTTCTTAGCTCATTGGCTAGTGGCTAACACCAATTCATCGCTGTGAGAATTTATCTGTGCTGTTGGATTAAATAATTGACATCCCCACACATATATAAATGGTGCCTGTAGTCAGTCCCACTTGTATGTTGATGATTGTCAGCCTGTCTGCCACCAACTGTGTGCACAACCTACTATAGTTTAATACTACCCAAAGTGCACACGTTTGGGCAGCATAGTTAGAGCTACATTGCAGAATACAGCAGATGGTATTCATGTATGTATATCATTTTGATTGAGTATACCACTATAATATTACTAGTGCTGTGTTTCCCCGACAAGTTGTTGCCCACATGCTTAGCTAGAGTAATTCGCTAAAACTTAAGCAATTTTACTCAATGCATCTTCTGTTTTAGTAGTGAGCAGTGACTATATAACAGAAATCCATCTAGCCGTCATGCTGAAATGAGCATGAATAATTACACATTGATGGCATTAAAATATTGAAAGACCAGCTCCCTTTCTCCCTTAGTAAGAGAAGCACCTGAAAATCAAAAATATATAATGCACTGATACAGTTTTCCTGCTGATGTTGACACAAACTCAAAGGCCACAACAACAGCAGCTCAAAAAGAAACAAATGTATTAACTGGGGTTGCTAGTAAAGACAAACTGCATGTGCCAATGATTTAAAACATTATCAGCATTGGCAGCTGAACACGTACAAATACTTACTTCTGAAAAGATTATGCAAGGTTATGTTTCTGAAGATAATTATAACGAAGCTGTTGAGAGGAGGCAGATAGAGTTTACTTACATTTGGATACAGATACAAATAAAGATGGTAAAAGTGGCGGAATGTTCATGAAACAAGATTAAGGCATATACTTCCAAATACAAATTAATCACAAAGTCGTCCATTTAAGAACCCATACAAAAAAGTGAGTAAACATATGTGGATGCCATTGATAGATTAAATTAAGAAATATTAATACAATTATTTTGCTTAATTTTTTTCAGCAATATAATTGGTGCATATGTACAATAAATATATGCCTTTGGAATCTATCATTATGCGCTTTTTAAAATTCATAGGCTATATACCTATTTAAGGAAATATTTTAACTTTATATTTTCTATGCAGTACAATAATATGCTACATATTGCATACTGGTCCAGTCAGATTGCAAAAGTAAAAGTGATTAGTGGGCTTACTGATCTGGCCATACAGCAAAGTAGCTCAGGGGGACAGAGGGTTGTTGTCTTGTGTGAACTGTGCAAAGAATGGTAATAGGGTAACATAGTGAGGTTAAGAGGGTGTTTGATAAGCTTGTCTGAAGAGGTGGGTTTCCAGAGAACGCTTGAAGGTTTGAAGACTAGAGGAAAGTCTTATTGTGTGAGGTAGGGAATTCCACAAAGTGGGTGCAGCCTGAAAAAGGTCCTGTAACCGGGAATGGGAGGATGTGATGAGAGTGGAAGAGAGATGCAGGTCTTGAGCAGAACAGAGGTGGCGTGGTGGAAGATATTTTGAGACAAGTGAAGAGATGTATGTTGGTGCAATTTTGTTGATGGCCCTGTATGTTAGTAGAATAATTTTCTATTGGATTCAATAAAAAGCAGGCAACCAATGTAGAGCTAGACAGAGCAAATCAGCAGAAGAAGAATGATTTGCAAGGAAAATCAATCTGGCTTCTGCGTGCAAAATAGATTGTAAGGGTGAGAGTCTGATTCAGGGAAGAACAGTAAGGATGCAGGGGATGATGAGTGCATGAATTATGATGAGTGCATGAATTAAAGTTTTTTGCAGTGTCTTGTGCATATTCTAGAAATGGTTTTTAGATGTATGTAACAGGATTTAGATATAGATTGGATGTAGGGTTCAAAGGATAATTCTAGATCAAGGATTACACTGAGACAGCGAGCTTATGGAGCAGGATTTATTGTCATGTTGTCAACAGAAATATAAATGTCAGGTAGGTAACTTCTCTTGGTGGGGGGGGGGATATTATTACCTCTGTTTTTGAAAGATGAAGTTTGAGTTGGCGAGGGGACATCCAAGACAAAATGGCAGAAAATCATTCAGCAACGCGAGACAACACAGAAAGCCAG
Organism: Mixophyes fleayi; assembly: GCF_038048845.1. NCBI lineage: Eukaryota > Metazoa > Chordata > Amphibia > Anura > Limnodynastidae > Mixophyes > Mixophyes fleayi. The sequence continues at coordinate 18,161,600 of NC_134410.1, forward strand.
AGAGGATAGACAAATTTGTCTATCATCCACATAGAGATGATACTGAAATTCAGAGGAGCTTATTAGTCATATCGTTAGAGAAGAGCAGAGGACCTAGTACGGGCCTTGTGGTACTCCAAATGATGAAGGAAGCAGAGAAGAGATAGATCCAGAGTAAGTAACTCTGAAACACTGAAAAAGCCATTTGACAAGGTAGGATGATAATCATGAAATGACAGTGTCCTGAAAACCTAGGGATTGTAGCATTTTTATGAGAAGAGAGTGGCCAACAATGTCATATGCTTCAGAGAGATCCAGGAGAATTAGAAGCGAGTAAGGGCCTTTAGATTTAGCTGTGATCAAATCACTGACAACCGTTATCAGTGCAGTCTCTGGACTTTTGGGAATGAAAGCCTCACTGAAAAAGATCCAATAAGTTGTGTGAGAAAAGAAAATATGCGAGACGAGTGTAGGCCATTCTCTAAAAAAGGCGCATGGGGCTGAGAGATGGGACACTGATTTTAGAGAAAGTTTGAGTCAGAATTTTGATTTTCAGAATAGGAGTAATCGCTGCATGCTTGAAAAATGATGGAAAGATACCAGAAGAGAGAGCAAGAGATTACAGATTACATTGGGATGATAAATCACAGCAATAAGAATAGAGAATGGGTTGAAAATCCTAATAGCATGTGCTGCACAAGATGTGAATGTGGGGGATGGAACATTTGGAGGAACTGTGAATGTGCACTGTGGGGAAAGAAGCAGTCAATCCCCACCTCATTGTCTGCCTCCAGGTCTGGTGGTATCAGTGAAATGGAGCTCACAGTATGAAAGGGCTGCAGGTGAGGCAGTGTCTGATTGTGTAAGCCATGTTTTTGTTATTGCCAGAAAGCTGAAGTTGTTTGATAGAAAAAGGTTGTGTTTGGAGGTAAGTTTGTTACAAACTGGGCGTGCATTCCACAGGGCACATTTAAAGGACTTTGAAATAGATGGGAGACAGATGTGTTTGAGGTTAGCTGAATTTAAGTAGTGTTCTGAATAAAATATACATGTATGGGGAATGTGTAGTATGTGGAGGGACCTGGATTTGGTGATATATCACCAGCTAATATAAGCTGAAAGAGATGAAAAGGGAAATGTAAGATGTGCGATCCATAGATCTTCATTTTTTTCCTGATTGCCACCAAAACGATGGCCTTGCAGAGTTATCCAGATGAGGAGACTTGCTAGATTATTTTTTATAGCAGACTGGTGATTACATGAATTAAGAGAAGGCATTTGTAGCTGTCATTGGAAACTGTTTTTTTTTTTACAACTGTCATCTGGACCTAGTGTTGAATCCTCACACCCCCCCTCATTTAGGAGAAGATTCTGGGTGTGGTTCGTTAGGCTTTCAGCCTGAAAAATTTGGCGAGCACTGCAGGTGTGTGAACATTTTTTTACTTAATGCATTCCAATGTACCAGGTACTGCACTCCTCTCCCAGCTCTGCAAGAGTCAAGGATGATATATTCTTGGTGGCCCTCTACCTCTTCTGTGGGAGGAGGAACCACTATTTATCTAGGAAATAGAACATTCCTCACAGGTTTCAGAAGGAAAATGTGGAGCACCGGATGGATTTAAAAGGAAAGTGGCAGCCTGCATACTTTTGGACTTATCTTATCTTGGACTATACCCACTGATTGGGTACACACCTATGTACAATGTACCTAGGCCACAATTTGAAGAAGGGCATCTTCAGGGCTATGTTTTTTGTGAAGAGTCAATCTTTTTTGCCCACTGAGAACACTGACGTCCTTTCTACTCTGGTCTGCAAACCTTTTTGGTTAGCTTCCATTGTCTTCAGCTGCTCCTGCAGTCTTTTCCACAGTTCCTGGTGACCCTGCACATATTTGTCTACTGCAAGAACCCCAGAGGTGGCTTGCGAAGATGGAGTGACCGGCAGATTAAACCTGCGGTTTACATAGAAGGGCTATATCCATGTGAAGTACTGCACCAGGTTGTTCACTGACAACTCTACCCATGCAAGCAATATAAACTAGTTATCCTGGACATCTGAGATTAAGCACCACAGGAGCTGTTCAAGGGATTGGTTGATGTGCTCCATCTGCCTAGAGGTGGTACCTTTCTCATGAAGCAATTGAAATTCCCAGCCCCTTTCTGACCGCTGTCTTCTGGAGCTAAAGTTGAATCATCACAGCTGTTTTTGGAACACTTTAGATTAAAATGTCTGCTTATGCCACTGGCTTAATTTAGCAGTCAATTAATCTGCATTTCTTTGTCTGTTTTGCTTTGCCCATTGAGTTAATGCATGGATATCACAACCTTGGTGTATACCCTTCCATTGTTGCCTACTGCTGATGATGTTTCTCACTCAGAGTTCAATGCTAACATCACCTTAGACATTGTTGCTCATTAAATATTAGCAAATTATGCTGTCTGGATCACTAAAGCTCCTGTCAAAAGTATCCTAACAATCGCTCCTCTTTCAAAGTCACTGAGGTCTTCTTCATGACCTTGACCATGCTCAGAATTTTTTTGCATAATTAATTGATGAGACATGTCAAGATTCCCAAATATGAAGACCACAGAGAGTATCATAATTGAAACAAAGTGGTTTTATTTTACAACAAGTAACACAGGAAAAAATGAAATACAGTAAATGGTAAAGCAGTTAGTGCAAGTCCATAGAACCAGGATAGCTTAGGAACAGGAGTACTGGGTACCAGGCGCAGAAGAATAGCTGCAGAAACTGGATATCAGAATACCAGGTTTAGCTGGGAAGCTGGAGATGCTGAGTATCAAGCACAATGGGTTAACTGCAGGTAAAGTTTGTCAGGATAGCCAGGTTTAGGTAGGAAGCTGGAGACCAATTACAACAGGATTACTGTGGGTACAGCTTCAAGGAGACTGAATTACCTGGTTTAGCCACTGGAGCAGGAAATATTGGTGTCCAGGTATAACTGATGAAATGCAGGAACAAGAAGACTGGATTACCAGTTTTAGCCACTGGAGCAGGAAATATTGGTGTCCAGGTATAACTGATGAAATGCAGGAACAATGAGACTAGATTACCAGTCACTGGAGCAAAAAATGCAGGGCACTTATAGAGAGATAATCACTTGGAAATGCAAGGTATTTGCAAAAAGATATGTACTTTGGAAATGCATGGTATTTGCAGAGAGATGGTCACTTGACAATGCAGTGTATTAATAGAAAGATATGTGCTTTGGAAATGCAGGATACTTACAGAGAGATGATGACTTGCCAATGCAGGGTATTTGCAGAAAGATATGCACTTTTGAAATGCAGGATACTTGCAGAGTTGATCACTTGGCAGGAGTCAAATACCAGAGAGTAAGCTGGAGCAAGGTCAAACAAAGCTGGGGTCTGGTCACAAGAGGAGGGGAAAAACATAGTTGAACCCTGTCCCTTGAGACCTTCTCCATGTTCCCTGATACTAACTGTGTCCTGACACCATCCTGTCACCTCTGGCACATTCTCCTCTCCCCGGGGACCCTCATCTCTCGTCCATGGCACTTTCTATCTTGGAACCCTGTCTCTTGTGAAGAACTACATAATTTATTATTTTTGGTACTATACATATAGATTAATATTGATGTGCTATGTTTTACAGGAATATATAACATGTATAAATTCTTGTGTGGATATGTGTATGTCTGAGTAAGAGAATACAGTATGCTAAGGATGTATGGAAACTGTGTTATTATATAGTCCCATTGTGATCACTTAAACTCAATCTGGTTCATGAGTCAGATCTGACTTCAACAACTGCGTACACAAAACTATTCTCAATGCTGTCAGCTAACTAATACTTAAGCAATTATTTTGGGTAGTGAAGTCTCAAACTCTGAGCCTGTTTATTCCACCCAGATAGGTTGTCTGATTCTAGGGTCATTTAAGCTAGTTCTGAAAGTTATAATTGCTGTTAATGGTGTGACTGGCCAAATTGATTTGATAACAAAGATGCATGTTAATAAACATCAATATTCATCAATAACAAGTATGAATTGTAGCAGAGATACATTATTACATTTCAGCATGTATAGTTTTAGCACTACTAAGTCCCAATTGTTTAAATCAGCACTACCACCTACAGAGCAATGTTTGCATTATAGTGGAAGGGCATAAGCTGGAAGACCATTGAGAAGCCACAATCAAGGACATCTTCTCGATTGGTCCTCCCACTCACACCCCTGTTCTATAGTCATTTTATAGTGGTGAACAAAAATGTTCATCACTTTAGGTGGTAACACAGCTTTAAGATTTATCGGTGATACTTTGTGAGTCGTAGATTGTTTATGTTTTTTTTACTATTCTAGAAAAAGTGGACAGGTCATTGGCCAGTGTGAAATATGTCTGAATGTCTGTTTCTTGTGTGTATATGCTGGGCTGGATGTCCAAGTATACCCACAAAGGCTTTTTGTATTCATAGTGTATTATTTAAGTACTATATGTTTGTGTATGGATGTGTTGTGCCTGTGTATGCATATTCAGCTTGTCCCAATTCTTATCAACATCGCCTCTACTCCATAATCCTCAGACACACCAATGCCACTACTACGCCATATCTCACACATTACAGCCCTCTCTCCACATACATATAACACAACTCCCTCATCACTATACCGATTACACCCAACTACAATCATCTCAAAAACACACAATGCCCCATTCCCTCCAAACAGCATACATACACTTACTGCCACCTAAACATGCTCAAATTTCACCCAAATTTGTGATTTGAAATGTGTAGGCTGCATTCACAGTTCGCCAAACACACTTGAAGTTCGCTGTTCATGTTCGAAGTTTGCTGCTCACCATTCACATTTAAGGTTACTGTCAAAATTCGTATTTTTAAATATTTTTAAACACTATTTGAATCAGATTTTTAAATAATAAAAAAATGTTATTAGAGCTGCAAACACTACTGTGTTTGAAAGTATGTATATCACAGTTGCACACCATAAATCCCTACAACCAATTAAAATTGTTATCCAGGGAAACATAGATAGAACAAAATGCAGATCACATCTAAAAGTCACTTGTTGTTACGGACTTACCTAGTCCTGGCCGCTTCGTACGGAAGCCGCACTTCTGGGTTCGGCGGTCACATGACCGCAACCCGGAGGCGGGGACTTTGAATCCCTGTCAGTATATAACTTTCACTCTCGGTCAGTGTTAGAGCAACATTACCTGTTCCTGGCTCCTGCTTCCCGTGGATTCCTCTGCTTCCAAGCCTCCTGCTGATTCCTGTGTATCGATCCCTGCCTGTCTGACCATTCTGCCTCTCCAGCCCCTGTGTACCGACCCGGATTGCTGACTACTCCTCTGTTCTGGTGACCCGTGTACCGACCCGGCCTGATTGACTCCGAGCTTGCCTTCTGACTCTGTCTGCATTACCTTCCTGTGTACTGACCCGGCCTGTCCGACTACGCTTCTCCTGCTCCTACTCCGCTGTACTACATCTTGGTGCGAACCTGAGGACCACGAATTGCGACTCCTGGCAGCGAAGCCCATCCTGCCTTGCGGCGGTTCTTTGTGAACACCGGGGAGATCGTTAGACTCCGCACCTCAGGTAGGCCAGCGCTAATCAAGATTAGTAGTATTATCCAGTAAATCCGTTACACTTGTCTAGTTGAAATGTAACTTCAAATTTCATCATGAAAATAAAATCCACAGCAATGCTCTCCAAAGGCGTCGTGGCATATAAAAGAAAAAGCAGAAAAAACAAAAAATAGTGTAGCCAGTAAACAATTAAGAGCACACTATATTACCAAATACCCTTAACAAAAAGGCAGAGTAAATACTCCATGCAAGAGCTATGGATAGATTTACACACCACATGCACAATTACTTAATGGTAAATCGCAGATAACAGGGCTCTCACCCCTTTAGGCTACACTTATTCCGTAGCCCTCAATCTGTCCAGTTGAAAGCAATCTGTGCACTCATAAGTGATGAAGCGTCCTCAGCTGTAGAGGTATTGCCTTTTCAAATTCCTCTCTATGATCTCGTATTGTTGAAACATAATTAAACAGGAAAAACTGAAAAATTGCGAGATCTGGCGCGATAACTTAAAAACAATCTTTTATTTTAGCACATATTAAAAAACTCCGTATCTGAGGCTAGCTTGTTTCACCCTGCTGGAGAATAGGACTAATTGGCCGCATATCACCCGGGACTTTTAACATCTTGAAGACTGATTTCTCCATTTCATTCTAGTAGGATTGTACTTGCTACCTTTGAACAGAGGATTCATTTTTATATGAAGACCATATAGTACTTTTACCTTCACTTTTCATAAAAAATGAATCAGAGCACCCATGACATACAGGCTATCTTAACTGCTATTGGTCATAATGAACAGCAGTCTTCATGGTAACTTTAATGACATATACCGATCTATATTCTGTTGGAACCCGTAACTATTAGCCATATGATTTCTAATCTGATTAAAATAATGTATGTTGGCAATAGTTCAATAAGCGTGGATGCACTTTGCAGAAATACATTGACAATATGAGGACAGATATTTAAATTGGGGCTTTATAAGATTAACTCCCATCAATTATAGGCACATGCATATAACGATAGGATATATGGATATTAGTTATAGAGATTATCAGTCGTCTCGATGGTTTCAAACACATATGTTCATTAATATTGTAATATTATTCATAAAGTAACCGACATTATATTATTCAAAGATATATAACCAAACAAAAAATTGAAATAGTTCACAATACCGAAAAAAAATAAGTGTGTACATCTTTTATGAAAATTTCAATCACGCGTCTATCAACACATGTATCTAAATCTTACATATATCTGATGTAAATTTTAGATATATGTGTTGATCGATGCGTGATTGAAATTTTCATGTAAGATGTACAGCAGTAGGGTAAAGTATTGTTGCTACCTCTGTCTCTTTTTCTGTCTGTATTTCTCAATCTATAGCCTTATGACATGGATCAGATCACCGTATTTATTTTATTTTTTTAGTGTTTCAGGAAAGACATATGCTTATACTCTATGATGCAGTAGTCTGTCTACTTGAGTCCTAATATTGGAGAGGACAGGGTTGCATATAAGCAGTAATACGATGTGAAGGTAAGCAGAAAGTCACAGACTGAGATTTAGATGATGAAAGATACAGGGACCTCAACCAAACATATTTGTGATGTGCAGAGGCTGGCTGGCTGGGCTGGGGGACAGGGAGGCATCTGTTCCCTGAGCCATTCCCACAGTGGGCTACCTTGGGCTAGGACACTGGGCTACCTGCTTTTTTTTCCATTCAAATTGTACTAATAGACTGCTGAGCCAAGTCTCGCTCCCAGGCTCAAATTTGCCAGCCAGCCCATGGTGATGTGAGACTCCTGTCATACAGATGTGTGAATATTGTAGTGACAGCACAGTGGCCTAGTGGTTAGCACTTGTGCTTCACAGCACTGGGGTCATGAGTTCGATTCCCGACCATGGCCTTATCTGTGTGGAGTTTGTATGTTCTCCCTGTGTTTGCGTGGGTTTCCTCCGGGTGCTCCAGTTTCCTCCCACACTCCAAAAACATACTGGTAGGTTAATTGGCTGCTATCAAAAATTGACCCTAGTCTGTCTCTATGTCTGTGTGTATATATATGTCTATGTGTGTAAGCCCCAATGGGGCAGGGACTGATGTGAGTGAGTTCTCTGTACAGCGCTGCGGAATTAGTGGCGCTATATAAATAAATGATGATGATGATGATGACAACTGCACCTCTACGTAAAGTTCAGACATCTTACGTACCCAACTTGCTTTTTTCTCTATTTTGGATCTTTATATGTCTTTATATGTCACCTGCTATAATCAAAGTTCAATGACAGCTAACATCTCAACTCAGGTATTAAAGTATCGTAAATCATGTAAAAATAATTGCTATACTTACCTGGCATATAATTAATGCACCTAATAAAATGTTTTATAGAGACTATTTACAGAACAAGAAGTGATGTGAATCCTTTTCTTTTGCTTTTCTAACAAAGGAAATCATAAAATCATTAAAACATACAAAAAGTATTCCCTCTTGGGACTCCTCCCCTGCCTACCTCTAGGTATATTTTCTGTACAAAAGTACATTTAAATGTATTCATTTTTATATACGACTCCCACTTAATAATGTCATGCTGTAACACCCATTTTGACCTGTGCTTTAAAGTGGCATTCTTATTGGAACATTGTGACTACATGTTTGATGACCTAGCTTCTTCATTGGATAATTTAAATTTGGTCAACTTTCAGTTTCCTGCAAATTATAAATGTAGAAGATATTATAAACTGTAGCTATTTATGCTTGATCAGGAAACTTTTTATAGTTTATTTTAATGTATGTTGCAGTCAATCACAGATCAAACCGGATAAAAAGGCATAATTGTATCACACACAACTTCAAAGACCTCTAACCAGCCAAATACAACCCAATTATAATACAGTCATAATATATATGACTGTTCACCATGTAACCTCTCAACTCCCATCAGCTTAACTCCTATCTTGATTGCAACCAGTCTGATGCCACCCACTATGTCACAGAATGCTTTCCACATTTTCAAATTTTCCTGTCGTTAGTTCTTAAAATCAATCATGGACTTTCCCTGCAGGGCCTGTTTAAATCCCTGAACAACTAGCAACATGTTTGATTTTTTAAAAAGCTGGGTGTGCCTAAAAAGTGGAATGAGTGAAATAATGTCACTATGTTCTCCGCGTGGTATGCAATGGCCATCCGTGGATTTAAATTAAACACACCCCCATTTTCATTTGCTGACAATGGGGAAGAGAGACGGGTGTTTAATTATGTGAAAAAAAATTGACCGACCCTCCCTCCCTCTCCCTTGCTTTTTCTTACTTTGTAGAGCAGGAGGGCAGAAGAGGAGGATGACACATCATGCTGCTGTTCCTTAGTGCCATTGATAGGCTGGAAACTTGTGCCACACTCCCAGCCTGACACAGTGGAGCACCCACTCACTCGCTCGCTCCTTACAAGGTAAAAGTAAGCAGGTGAGGGTGCGGCACCTGTGGAAGAAAGCCTGAGTGAATAACTAGGGCACATTGAGCCCAAGTCTTGCCTAGAAACCCATATATTTCTATATAAATGATTAGATCTGATGTAATTGCCTATAATTAGTGAGTTTTAATGTCATTGCTTTATTGTTCATTGGGATATCTGATGTGTTATAATGCACCCCAGGTGTGAATCCTCATGGATATTAGAATTCACCCAGCAATTCCGTCACCTATAGAAAGGCACTTGGCTGACAGTTTTTATATAGTCACAATATTTCTCAGTGACTTCTAATATAGCTACAGTAGAAATACATTTACAGGAATTTCTCAGATTTTTAATCGATTGAGCAAAAAAGAGATTCATTTGAGAAAATCAAATAGGTTCAGCAATGTTCGAGCTGATTCAACCATGTTGGAGCCTGTTATTCCATGTACAAACTGACTCAAGCACATTAAAAAATATATACATTTAAATGGGGGTGTTCAAAGTTTAATTTTGAAAAATGTTAAAATCATTTTTTGATATGTAAAAATATTATTTAAAGAGTGTTTAAAGAATATAAATTAAAAAAACATTCATTTTAACGCAAACAACAATTGCGTAATGTGAAAAGCGATTTTGAAGCATAAATGCAAGGCACAAATTAAAAACACGTTTGTGGCCATCAATCTGGTGAAATTTGATTGAATTTCAAACTTGTTCAGAATTTTTGAGCATCTTTACTCATGGTATTTTTTTCACATTAAAAGAAAGGCTTATAAGTTCATTCGGGCAGTGACATCTTTACATTATGTTTCACATTATTGTATATTATTGTTTTTTTATCATTTCCTCAGTCGATACACTGGCTCCCCATTCTCCATAGGATCCAATTTAAACTCCACACCCTCACCTTAAAAGCCCTTTGTCTCTACATTTCGGACCTCATCACTCACCAGACTCTCTTCCACGCTCTCCACTCTGCCAACGATCTGCACCTCAACTCCCCACTGATGACCACATCCCACTCCCACCTCCAAGACTTCTCCACACCTATGGAATGCACTTTCACATCCAACCAGACTCTCCACCTGTCTCCAATGCTTCAAACACTCCTTAAAAACCCTACTGTTCGTCAATGCCTTCCAGTCTTTCTCCTAACTCCAGTCCCATTGGCCCAGCCTCTCTACACCTACGTTTTCCTTTTGTGCTAACCCTCTTGTCTAAGCCTCACCCCTCAAACGAACAGGGCCCTCAATCCTCTAGTCTTCTTGTCTTCTCATCTAATGGTGTGTCCTTTTCTTTTGCCTCATGCATGTTCTTTACTACACCTGTTATACACTCTGACTTTTACGTCTTATGAACATTATTGTACTATCTGTATGTCCATTATTTTGCCTGTTCTTAGGTCTTTGTTATCTGCTCTACTTCCCCACTGTATGGCGCTACGGACTTTTGTAGTGCCTTATAAATAAATAATGATAACAACAACAACAACAATAATAATAATAATTATAATAATAATACTAATGTACAGCTCTGCATAATATGTTCGTGCTTTATAAATAAAGGATAATAATAATAATAATAATAATACATTAAATTTGAGTGTACCATGTTCTGTTATAGAACAGAGGGACAATTAAATCATTGCAGAAAGCAGCAAGAAAGTAATTTTCGTTCAATTGTGTTGTTTTTTTACCACAAATTTTGTCCTGCAGCCACACTGTTCCTGTAAACATAGAATAATATAATAAATGTGTAAGAATAGGGAATACTGTGAAAGATTTGCCCAAATTAGCCAATTATGTAGTTCTTATTTCAAAACATACATGAATATATAATTAAAATTTACAATTCACGACCAAACATTTTTGATGAACACTTGGGCATTTACTCACATACAGTGGACATAAAACAACAAAATATGTCATGATTTTCCCGTGCAGAATGTCGGATACTCCTCTCAGTCATAAAACTCTGATACATTTGTAAGACACATTATAAGTACAGGAACATGTTGTCACATTAAAAGAGATTCCATGTTAAATCCCTATAAACCTGCTCAGTTGTTAATAAAGATCCTCCCATGTTACAGGTATAAAAGTAGTTTATAGGGTAGCTCCTATCTGAGTGTTGGTTGTCGATCCAGCTTTGCCTGTTCATAGAGACCATGCATTGTAAAGTGTTTATGCTGTTTGCATCTGTGTGCCTGGTACTCAGCCTCCAGACTACAGGTAAGAGGCGCAGCAGAGGGTCTCCATGAGTAACACTCATTCTGTTCTGCTGATCCTTTCTTTCTATCCAATGATCTAATTGTCTTTTCCTCACCAGATGCACAGAGTACAAATTCTACAGGTATGTAGAGTTGTTTGCTATTTATAAGTTAAACAGACAGTTTTCAATACTGGGGCTCCTGTAGACTTAAATAATCAGTTCATTAAATGCTGTAATTGAACTACAAGTCTCAGCAAAGACTTAATGGGACTTGCAGCAAAAGAAAAAAGCTGTAGTGACTTAGATTGTGTTTCTTTGTATTAAAACACAGTCCCTTTTAATGTTTTTTAAGACATCAATTTTTTTTTAGTAGTATCTTTTCAACTAAGCTTACGGCAAAGTGACAAAATAACTAACTGCAGTAATGAATGCATAAAATATTACAGGGCATAGTCTAGGTTTTTAGGGACTCAATTCTGGGAAAACATTCATGGCGGTGATTATATTAAAATGATAACGTCCCTCGTGTTTTCCCCTTGCAGTTGAGGTCCCTGGATGGGGAATAGCTCTTCTAGTCATGATGTCTATCCTGGCACTTCTTGTCTTGGTTTGCATGATCTTCATAGTAAGTACTCAGTGTCAAAAAATGTTATTTATGATGGAGCTTGGCCATGTATGACTTATTTTAGTAATGATGCTGATGTTATAGAATATATTTAATGATTATATAAAGTTATAGAAAATATTGTACTGATCATTTCATACAATTTATTAAAGTCTACAACTTGTTTCTGACATATTATGTATATGGTGATCTGGATGTGTAATACAAAATACATTTAGGAGACATATTGAGGACACATGGATTTAGATAACCCATATTAAATTAACGGTCTTATTCAGTGCTGTCAAAGGGCATATGCTGTGCACTTTAGTGTTGTCAGTGATGGAACTATTATGTGTACAGGGGGTACAGCCGTTACAGGGCCCGGAGGTGAGAGGAACTCAACAATCCCGGTACCCCACCCCCCAGGCCACTGGGGGAGACCACCTGAGTTCCAACATCACCCTCAAGACTACAACTCTGAATAGAGCAGAGCAGAGTCTTCTTCCGAAAGACACATGCACAGTTTGCAAATGTTCTGATGTTCTTGAGCAGAGCAAGGTCCCCAAGAGGTTATAGCTCCATCACTGGGCCCCTACCCAAACTTTATTTTTACTGACTTTTATCTTTATTTTTTTAGTGATGGTCAAAATTATCACTTACGTGTGTGTTTTGCTTTTAATAATGAAGTGCGAAGGTAAATATATAATTTTGCAAATACCTAATATATGATGTTTTAGCTGTGTGACAAAACCATCAGAAAGCTATTTGGATTTTTCTAAAGTAAGGAAAGGCTATGCGCATTCTTTTTTTCAAAAACATAATTTTTTAACCTTTGAAAAAAATAATAATATATATATATATATATATATATATATATATATATATATACAAGTTAACCCATGCATGATACTCATGCATTCTAGTCAAATCAAGCTACTTAAGGTGTTAAAAAGTTTCTTGTCATGCATTTGGGCCTAGCCCAGGCCTCCTCAGGGGAAGAGCGTTACTTCCCAACGCAAGCGCCCTTTTTTAATGTGGTTTTGTCCACATGTCACCACCTCATCATTTTTCTCCATCACCTCATCCTTCATCTTCATCGCCACATCCTTCATCAAGCTACTTAAGGTGTTAAAAACTCCCCATTGTCACCCCCGGCAACCACCAACCACTCCCGACTGTCACTTCTCCTTCAAGAAATATATAGGTCAGTGTATAACTCTGCCCAGCAGGTGGCGTTGCAGCTTGGTTTTTTTTTTTTTCACACACGCCACTAGGCATTTATATAGTAGATATATATATATATATATATATATATATATATATATATATATATATAAATATACATATACGAATAGAGAATAGAAAATATGCATTGGTTAAATAAAACAGAATGATGGCATGCTTTAAGCAGTTGGAGCAAGACTTGTTTGAGACAAAAAAAGTAAATATTGATGGTCCCACAGTGAGTGTGGCCTGTTCGGTCCGCTCAGGCGGGCAACACTCATGTCAAGTGTAAGTTTATGGGTCCAGACAATGCTATGCAACACAAAGCAATGTTTCCCTTATCACTTCAAGCCATGTCAGGCCTGTTCATGAAATAAACTCCTTTCCTCTGTACTTTGTTCTCATCCATTGATGTCATTCATAACTAACAGTCCATTCATATCTTCTCTTCCAGCCATTGTGGTGCCGCAAAACCGAGGACGATTGCCAAGATGGAATATCCTTTTATTCCCCTCATTTCATGTGCAGTAGAAGAGATCAGTGCAATGTACAACGTGGAGAGTCATCAATAGACATACAGAAATAATATTATTTATTCTTATTGTTGTCTTCTAAGTCAGTGTCATACACTCACATGCAATTGCAATATTTTCAGTTCTTTGTTTAAAGGATAAATCCAACTTTATTAACTTTAAATGTGCAAAATATATTCACAGGGTCTAATTGGCAAATGTAACCACTATCCTATTTATAGTCATTTGCTAGATACAAACTCTATTAAAATGTAGCACTTAAATCTACAGGAATGTTTCCACCTTAAGGGAGCCACGTGGATGCACTCTTCTGTACATTGCCGGCTTTTACCAGCTCTTTAAAAAAACATCTAGACATCAATGGGTTTGAACCAGGCAGATTAAAACGCTATTCGCTAGCTGTGGACAGAAGACTGCACCCACCCCATGAACATGGAGACACAAAGTAAAGGTAAGTGCATCATACATTCAATCAGAGAGTGTATTTAGCAACAGATTATACCTAGGATAACAATAGCTGCAACTTTAATTAACATATTATTTATCCCATGAGCAAAGTCCACCAAAGTCATCTCTCTCTATAATAAACAATAATTTTAGTGACGGATAACGACTAGCTGAGATTGGGATTTTCTCTAAACACGAACCTCTTTCTATAAACACATTCCCTAATTCCTCAGCTTCATCTTACGATGCTTTGTTGACCACTACCTTTAAATAATTTTAATAAAAGCAAATAAAAAAACCCGAGAATGTGCGCCACAGAGATTGCACAATAAGGGGCAGATTGAGTTGCTGGCGATGTGGTGCGGACATCACTGCGTTATCTGGCTGTGCACATTGCCGATACCTACAGTAGGAGTCTCCGCTCATTTTGAGCGGAGATTCTCAAATGAGAATCCGGAGACACCTCATACCGAATTGATATCCCCCTAAATAGACCCACTGTCTTATATATTGTCCCCTGTATTATCATGAATAGCTACAAGCTTTCAAAGCAAAATAACACTAAAACAAAACAGTATAGCAAGGTGTTCCACCTAACACTATAACATCATTTTGCTTTGAAAGCTTGGAGCTAATTATATATATATATATATATATATATATATATATATATATATATTCTTCAATACGTGAGGCTAATTAAGAGCTATTCCTAAAGGTAATGCCCATCCTCTATTATACACAAAATAACAGGAAAGAATAGTGCCTGGTGGTATATGGTTGATCAAATTTGGTTATAGCACCACAAGCTACCAGTGATGTACAACAGGAACGTTATTATATTCCTCGCATACTTTTACTCTCAGTTGTATTATATATTGCTTAGCACTATATTAGCTGTTTTTTATTGCTATTTGAACGAGATAAAATATTTTTCTTTTTTACCATAATGTTGATGTTTCTTTGCGCAATAATTCTGCCAGATGCTATTTGGTTTGTTCTTACCTAGTTTTTGGATTTGTAATTAATGTAGCATATTATTTCTCATATAATTACTGCTAATCATACACCACCAGGCGCTATCCTTTCCTGTTGTTTCAAAATAACAGTCCTCACTCTCCTACTTAACATCTCCACATAACACAATAAAACAAATGACCCAGTGCCTAACATATTAGCCCAAATGCAACCATAGCCCAAAGGCCATACCTAAAATATAGCAGAGCCATGTCCAATCGCCCTGCCCATATATTGCTTGACTCAAGTTGCCAGGGATCAGGTTTAACCCTGCTCAGTGTTACTGCTAAGAAGGAGTCATACTGTGCTTAGTTAAGGGCCATGGTTACTTCTACTACAGCCCATTGCTAGAATTTCATTGTAGAAGAAGCAACTAGCATTAGTAACCAGTCACAGGGCTTGTTGGTTTTCATTGGTTAGTTACTGGTCTGATCTGTGACAGAGAAGTAATTTCTGCCCCACGTGGCATCAACTTGAATGTGAATAATGATGAGCCCCGAGTTATCTCCTGCCAAGTCTTATAAATAAGTCTGATAAAGTTCCCTCCTCAACCCTCTGACCCCTGGTCATGTCTAAGAGTGGTAAACTAAGACTAAGGGGCCTACTTATGGAGACCTAAACCACATGGAAACTGCTTTTTCTGCATGGTTTAGGCATTTTTAAGTAAAATGTTCATTTACTATAAGTCTCATGCAGAAGATATCTCTGGCATTAGGCAAATTACCGCATTAACTGCAGTTTCCATAATAGTCAATGGGGACTGCGGTCTGGGCAATTTTATCACATTCCGTAAAGCTTAACTTTTCAGAACTTGTCCCCTATGGCTAACACCATCTGAAGAAGACGTTAGCCATTGAATCCTATGAGGAAAGGGTTCATCGGATCCCTCAATGCAGCTTACCTGCTCTTCCCTCCAGTTACTGTTGCAAAGTGGCTTTGCTCCTGTGTGACCTTAGGATGCACATACACAAAACCACTTTGCGATAGTAACCGGAGTTACGATAAATAAAGTCATGGCCAGGACAGCCTCCTATTCGATGCACTGTCCTGGGATCATATATTAATAAATTCATTAGAAAAATAATCTGTTATTGTGATTACAGATGATAATTAGCAGGGCAAAACCCGTTAAATTAATAAATAGACCTCTAAACCCGATAAAACCTTTACATAAACCTATCTACTCTGAAAGATAGCTTCAAACTGACTGGCTGACTAAAGCTAGCCATTGTCTTGCTTATTCGCCTGAGCACCGAGCATCGCGCAAACATTCCAGTTTGGCCATACACATGGATGGCTCACCTAGATGAACTCGTTCACACAGATGCACTTTTCATGCATTGAGCTCTTAACAAATTTAATTTCAAATGCAGCATTAAAATTTAGGAACACAATAGGACTTATTTAGTGTTAGGAGTCAATCCATCTAGAAGGTACAAAGGGGGGGGATAAATTTAAAATGTACAGACAGATATACAATTGGTCGGTGGGCTTTACCTAGTTCAACGCCTAAATTACAGTGTAAAAATAAAACTGTCCAGTATTTGTGTGGCCCATGCATCCAAACATGCTTCATCTAGGTGCAATATTTTATTTTCATGTGTTTGGTGACATGTGAAAAGTGCAAAAAGGCGGACGGTACTGAATAATCCCTCAGTGTTCAGACCATAAGCCTGTAAGTATAGTTAGAAGAACACAACACACACAGGCTGATAGAGTTAGTAATCTGAATAGATTTATGGGAATCACTGATAAAGATCTCAATGCTTACAATTGGATCATTAACAGGTATAGTGGCTTTCACCCGTGATATGTGTTTCTACTGTTTGTGTTACCATATTATACTCATGGTTCAGAATAGTTTACATTATTCTTGAAGCTTCGTCGATTTCACCTTTGACAGAAAAAAACTATTATGTACTTTGGACCTATGTAATGCATACTCCACAGGATGAGTTACCATCGGTCCCTATACTATGACTCAATTAATCCTTGTTACAATCTCCAATAGATCTCTCCTGTGTAGTAAGTTTGAATCCATTTTTTTCTCTTATTTTGTATATTCTTAAAGTTGAACTTTTTGAAGGTCAAATAAAGTATAGCAACTTTATTTATAATATTAATGGTACTAAATATTTTAATAAGTCTTTTGCTTTTCCAATAAGGATACATATTTATATACAGTATATAAATAAATATATGTGTGTGTAACTTATGATTTTATATTATGTTGTGTGTCTAATAAATCAGTAAAATATAAAATGAACATGTAAATATTGATGGTTCAGTAACAATTCTTACTAGTCTTGATTTCAGTTTGTATTTTAAAGTTTGAGGTTATGTCCTTTTAATGTTCTCTTTTTTTTTACTTTAATATATAATTTTTAGTTTAAAATGAATGTGTACTCTGTTTGCAATTATTTTATGTTCCTGTTTGTCAATGTGTTGTTCGTTCCCTTTTCTAATTAATTACTATGCCACTTTCATAATTTGACCAGCTACAGATAGACTTTTTTTTATAACATATATTCCTACTTAGGAGATTTCCAATTCTATTTGGAAATATTAAGCTTTGCCTGCTTTCGGTATGTTTACTGGCCATTTAATAAAAAACCACAGGAAGTACATAAACAAACATCTGATATATGAAGCCTGTACATGTAACGTACATTTAAGTTCACTGCAACCTTGAATGCAGGATTTTATTTTGGAGAAACTAGATACAATATATGCAGAAGGTGTGTTTTAAGATATCACACACATACAAACTTTTGGGTGGTGGGAGGCGCTACATTTTTGGGAGTGCTAAATTGTGACTGAGGTATAAACCGAAATTAATTTTAAAATATGTTGTTCATCAATGTAAAAAGGAAACATGGAAGAAAAATTTAATAAGGTTTTAATGTTGACATAGTCCCACGGTAAAGGCTGAAGACCATGAGTCATCCTTGGGCTGGTGCGTGAAGATAATTGAGTAGGAGAGACGAGGATGGAGTCAGGCGCAGATGTGGTGGCCCCCTCCACCTTCAAATCTTCATCCTCAGTAGCGCTCATTCATGCCTCCGTTCTGCTACACAGTTCAGATTTTAATTACAACGAAATGAGAGACAAAAGTGCTGTGACTCTTTTAAAAATCCAAGAGGGGCTGAGTTTCGAAAACACAGAGACATAAACTTTGGTGGAAGGGGTGAAGAAAGCAGATTATAAATTGAGGACATGTTCGTTTTAGCTACCGCGTACTAGCCTGGTGTGGGGGGGTTGTGTGGGGGGTGCAACGAGTGTATTAGCCTAGGGCAGCCTGAACCCTTAATCTTGCCATGTTAATAGGCATGTTAATAGGTATTTAGTCAGACTACAGGTAACTAAATTACAGTGCCATTTTGGGCAAATCCAGTTTGGTGGAGGAACACGCTGTTTCGCAGAAGTGCGACGTTCCGGTAATACAATTTTCAAGTTACACTTGTGCTTCGCCATTCTGCTGTGTGTTTTTAAACCTGTATTTCATGGAGTTTATAGTCTTTGAATAGAGCTGGGAGTGATATGGTGTGGGACGCCATTCAACAGGAAAAATGTTTAAAAT
Source organism: Mixophyes fleayi (assembly GCF_038048845.1). NCBI lineage: Eukaryota > Metazoa > Chordata > Amphibia > Anura > Limnodynastidae > Mixophyes > Mixophyes fleayi. The sequence goes on from NC_134410.1 coordinate 18,180,244, forward strand.
TTTGCAGCCAAGAGCAGAAGAAAGTGAACAGTTTGCAGAACAGTTTTGAAAACTTGTGAGTTCCAGCATCTTTCAGAGCAGCCTCACAGGCAGGAAGGACATGGAAAGTAGGCTTTTCACAGATAACCACAAACACAACCTTTCTTAAATATCTGATCAGTGTTATGACTAACGGTCTTATCATCAACCTGTAGAACCAGGTAGAGAGGTCTTCACCTCTAGCTGCCGCCTTTCCCGTAGAGCTCCTTATGCTCTCAGGTACTCGGATGTCCCCAGGACTTATACTCTCGGTAGTACAGGTGTATGAGCGTACCGTAGCATAGGGTAACTGGGTGTAGAGTCTAGCGTGGTCAAAAGACAGGCCAAGGACTGGGTCCAGAGCAGTTATCGTGGTCAAGGTCAGGCAAGAGGTCAGGACCGGCAGCAGACAGGGATAATCCAGGAACGAAGCAAGGGTCAGGGCAACAGGCAAGAATCAAATCCAAAAGAACAAAGCCAATGGTCATACCCGGGAAGTCCAATAGAAATACAGGATCAAGCACAGCAGCAGACTAGACACAGAAAACTGAAACTATAAACGGCAGGGAGGTTAAGCCCTCCCTGCCTTATATTCTGACACTGACCAATGGCAAAACAGAGAGGACAGCATGATAATCAGCCCCAGGAGTTGATTAATTAATTTGAAGTACTTGTGCCTGCGCCCGGCTTCCCCTAATACCAGGGTGTGACGCTATCACTCACAGCGTCCCATCCGTTGTCTAGGCAAACAGGAAGTGACGTCCCGGTCGTCATGGAGACGGCCAGGATGCTTCCTGCGGGCACGGAGAGCCACTGTGGCCCGAGGCATCGCCGCGACTCGTGACAATCAGTTTCTAACATTTTTACATGTATGTGTGACATTGAGTCCGATAAACGACGTGTTCTAAATAGTATGATGCTGAGTCGGATGCATCTCAGCTGATCATCATCATTATTAGTTTGTAGCTTAGACCAGAGGTAGAGCACCCACAACTGGTCCATTTCCTGATAGGTGTATTTGTGTCTGCATCCAGGTCTACGTCAGTCGCCTTTGCTTGAACACTCCTTTATTGTACCTTTTCTACTCTTGCCTCCCCTTATTCACCTCTATAAACTTACTTCTGATTATTTGGTTTCCGGAATGGTAGAACCTTAATACAAGAATGATCTCAGCATATACCTAGAAATGTTCAGAATATGATACCAATAAAATGTATAAAGAGATGTGCTGTTGGTGTGTCTAACTAGTGTGACAATATCCTCTTTTATCTCACCTCTATTAGGCGTAAGAAGTCGTAAACATAAGATGCGACTGACTCTTCAGACTCAAGCTTAAGAGGTCCATTTACTAAACTGCGAGTTTGAAAAAGTGGAGATGTTGCCTATAGCAACCAATCAGATTCTAGCTCTCATTTTGTAAAATGTACTAAATATATGATAACTAGAATCTAATTGGTTGCTAAAGGCAACATCTCCACTTTTTCAAACCTGCAGTTTAGTAAATATCATCATTATCAGCATTTATTTATATAGCGCCACTAATTCCGCAGCGCTGTACACAGAACTCATTCACATCAGTCCCTGCCCCATTGGGCTTACAATCTAAATTCCCTAACACACACACACACACACACACAGAGAGACACACAGAGACTAGGGTCAATTTGTTAGCAGCCAATTAACCTACCAGTATATTTTTGGAGTGTGGGAGGAAACCGGAGCGCCCGGAGGAAACCCACGGAAAACACAAGGAGAACATACAAACTCCTCACAGATAAGGCCATGGTCGGGAATTGAACTTATGACCCCAGTGCTGTAAGGCAGAAGTGCTAACCACTACACCATCGTCTTGCCCCCAATATACCCCTAATTCTTTTTTTTATAGGCATGCACAGTAGGGAAATTCAAATTTTATGCTACAAAAATGTAACTCTACTTAAGGCCCAAAGTAACATGAATATTAGGCTTATTTGTCCTTTCATTTTAGACACACACACTTTTGTTTTACACTGATCTCACTTATTAGAGGATTTTGTAACGTCCTTTTTCTGAAGAGATCTCTTGTAACGTATACATTACATATAATTGCATACTTTCCATATAATGACAGGTTTACCATTTTATTTCAACACATATACTGCCATCTGAAACATAACTAAATAATCTTAGGAGTGCACATGTTACAAACTATTAATTACTGTTCATTGATAATAGACTGTGATTAACAGTATAATTCTATGTCAATTATACATTCTTAAAATTGGAAAATGAAGAGTGTTTCAGGTCAGGTTATATATAAACTAAATTCACGACAACAGAGGTTTTGATAAGTAATTACTCTCTGCTTCTTCTTTGTGGATTGTTTGGATCTCAGGAAGGCAGCATGGCAATTGGGCATTGCCCAAGTAAAGCAGCATTCTGGCTTGGAGTTGTCCTTGTAATACTAAGGCTGCACCTGACAGGTAAGAGAAAGCGAGGGAACAATACAATTCCATTAAGTAAAGATGACGTGAGAGAGAAGCAAAGTGAAGACAAAAAGTAATTATTTTTTTGGGGAGCAGATCACCCTTTAAAACGGAGGCCTTTTCAGAAAAACAATATCAGACATCGTACAAATATAATAGATTTAGAACCATTGCTGTTATTAATAGCTGAAGGCTTTATGTAATATATGCATGCTTTTTCCGTTTATGTCGAGAAAATAAATTTTATGTTCCATTTTTATATTGCTTTTTTTTAGCAATTCTATATATGTCTTTTGTGCGCCAGTAGTTATGTATATTTATTGTCGCCCATTAAGTAAATCCATTTTTATATTATGTAAATCTTGAGGAAATATATACTATTTTGTATGCAAAGAAAACTAGTTAACACTAACATCAAGTCAGGCTCATTAATTATAATTAATTAATAATAATATAATTACTGTTAAATAATTATTTAACAGTAAATGTGCCGTCGAGTTGAATTCTGTGCCGACAGAGAATTATCTTGAAGGTTTGCTTGTATACTCGATAACAGCAAATCTATGGTTTGTTATGTAAAATGAGTAAAAGTGGATTACACGTTACTTTAACTGCAGCTACAGAATTGGTGAAGCTGATTCATCCTCAGGCATAATCTGAACGCAACTGGTGTTTAAAAAAAACACACATAGAACTTGAGTGTATTTCCCACCGTATTCAAATTAGAGATGCTCAGGCTCCGTTCCTCGAGAACCGAACACACCCAAACTTAGGGGATCCGAGTACTAACTGAGCCGGCTTGGTACTTTCGCGAGCCCTCGGAATTAAAAACGAGTCAAAACGTCATTGTTATGTAGTCGGATCTCGGATCTCGCGAGTTTTGAATTCCTGTTTAAGATCCAACATAACGGGGGGTGGGAGGGAGGGCAGACCCCCAATTTTATTTTCTACCACTGCTGTGTGCCAATGTGTCCTAGATGTGCTAGGAACTGCCGTGTGTTTGTGTCATTGCTCTGTCGCTTACCATCCAGCCAGGTCGCTGCAGTATTTGTCCGAAAGTGTATGAAAATAATATTGTGATCTGTCAGGTGGTCAAAATTGACTGCAAATGGGTTGAAATTAGTGTTATTGAGGTTAATAATAATATTGGAACAAAAAAAGAGAAAAAATCTGTGATTTTAGCATATTTTAAGATTTTTCCTAAAGATCCAAAACCAAAACCAAAACACACAAGGGCGGTTTTGCCAAAACCAAACCCAAAACACGAAGCTAATCCAGATGCAAAACCAAAACCAAAAACCAGTTCACGGGGGTCAGTTAGCATCTCTAATTCAAATACAAACGGAACTAAATATAAATTTCCATTTGAATCTGGGTATAGGCACGCTCAGTCTCAACGGTATCTACCGTATGTACACTGACAGAACAGACTGCAAGATACACACATGCATATGTGCAGTATAAGGTCCCATCAGAATGCATGTAAAAAAATATTTTATAAAACAATGAACAACTCAATACTATAATCATTAATAAAAGTATTGTTTTTTTTGTTTGGATTTTTTACATTAAATACATAAGTTAGGATGTTCTTAATGCATACCGTACATTTTTTATAGTTTCCCTTACTTACAAATACATGTTCCGAGCTATCTAGTGGCACGCATACATGTATAATATAATAAGACTATGACGTGCCAGTCATCACTGCCAGTCGGCACTTACACCGGCCCTGTAACTGGTGCAAACGATACGGCTAAAAAACGTGTACCCAGAACATGAATCAGCCGTATCTGCATTGGCACGCCCTGACTGTACATTGCCTACGTTAGTCCGCGCCTTGCCTTGTGTTTACCCAGGAAACAGAAAAAAGGTACAAAATGGCCAAGCTTGCTCTATACTCACTGATATGAAACTGCATAAAGGCTGAAATTGATGATATTGTTGCCATTATTAACAAAGGAATTACATTTATGCCGCTGACTTCTAATAATATCATAGACATTCAGATCGGGTCATGTGAATTTAGTCATTTTTGCAACGTGTGTGGCCAGACAGGTATTTGGATGTGATCTAGCAGAATGATAAATTTTGGTCTACCACCATCCCTCAATGGCACGTGTTTTGGGTCATCGGTCAACCAGAAGGCAACAAGCAAAAGCGGTACAGTCATCTATCCCAATTTTGAAAGGGACCAAACTGAAGGGAACAAATCTGTGCAGTTTAAGCCACATTGTGTGCATGTGATCTAGGCAAACAACTGCATTGCAAAGTGGGAGGAACTATACATGCTATACTATAATATATATATATATATATATATATATATATATATATATATATGTGTATTATACATACTATACATCCTGTACTTGGACAAAAGAGTACTAGATTACATGTTGTTGAGCAGTTACTGACAGTAAGGAAGGTGTGAACTGGGAAGGTAAATTTAGGAGTAAATCCAACTCTAGTCTAGGGAAATTTGCAAACTCTGCTGCAATTACACTGGTGCAGATGCCCTCTCTTTTTGTATACAGGGAAAATACTGCCTACTTTTTCATGCAGCTTTTCACGCATCACACAAACACTATGAAGCTTTATTTTTAAACTGCAATGTAGAGTTTAGCTACGATGCACCCCCCATACCCCCCCACCAAACTCAGAGTGTATCCACACATTGCACATTCTAACTGAATTTACTCCTAATTCTAAATGGGGCACTATTAATGTAACTTATAAGCAGGCAAGGCAAAGCGTTATCCTCTTTATGGCTGGATGTTATCTCCCTTGACGACCAGGATAAGTCTCATGTTTTGGCCACGTGCCCCTTTTGCAGAGTCTCTTTTTGTTTTCTTAGTCTACACAAGTAACTTTTGTATTGTTTTTCCATAACTGTTAATGTTTTGTTACAGCCTTTCCTATGAAATAGTTTCTTTTTCTTCCACAAATTACATTTACACGTTTCGTGAGATCTCTGGAATTTAACCTAAAATACAATCGGTTAATTGTGTTATGTTATTATTGCACTTGGGTAGAATGTACACAACCAGGGATAAGGCTGGGGGCAAGAGGACAAATTTCAGGGGTGGGCTGACACCACTTGTAAAATATTTGGATGTCTTTATTCCATATGGCATGCAAACATTTATGCAGGAGTGCGCAGCCTTCATTAACTACTGCTGCCTTTCTACATCATCTACATAATTTCAGGGAATATATGTGGATAATAGCGACTTAAAAAGCAGGCGGTAGTAATACAAGGGTTAATTTACCTACACATTTAAAAAAAAACTAAATAATGCCCAGAAATCACTGTTCTGACCCATCGTGACAGTACATAAATGAAGTGTGATGGATTAGTTCCTTCTTGTTGCATCACAAACATAAGAAATAAAACCGATAGTGTGAACTCAAATACTACATGGGTTCTGTGATGGGACAAAAATCTCTAGGGGCAACTTTCTAATTTGTTTAGATATTGATTTCCTTTACCTAGTTTCAGCTATCTATTTGACATGTTTGTTTTTACCAATTTGCATATTGCATTGTGTAATCTGAGTGTTCAGTCACCACTCTGTCTCCAGTTCCAAAAACTGAGTGCTGGAATTCCATGTTTTAATATCCGTCCCCACATCCATTAAACTTAAATCAGTTGATTCTTTTTTTACCCCCTCTGTTAGTATTTCTCTAAGGAAAGAGAATAAGTTTGAAACGTACAATATGCAGGGAAAAGCTAACCCTCCATCTCTGCCACTCTTACGCACAGATCAACTGTGCATCATTCTAAATCTCTTCCTGGACAACCACGTTGTAGACTAAGAAAGAATAAAATTCTATCTAGAAACAGCAGCTTCCACAGTCTCAGCTGCCAAACCTGAATTGTGGGATATTTTGGGTTCAACAATTGGCATCAAAAGGTAGAACATTTGAAATAAAACATAATTGCATACATGAGGGTTTGGGCATGTACAACATCCTAAATCTCACAATTTCATGGAACGCATATATATTGTTCATGAACTGTTTTTTTCTATTTATAGTGACACAAACAACTATAGCAACAACAACCACTACAGCTGCAGCAACTACAACTGCTCCTCCTACTACAACTCCCTCTGTGACCACAACTGCTCCTCCTACTACAACTCCCTCTGTGACCACAACTGCTCCTCCCACTACAACTCCCTCTGTGACCACTACTGCTCCTCCCACTACAACTCCCTCTGTGACCACAACTGCTCCTCCCACTACAACTCCCTCTGTGACCACAACTGCTCCTCCCACTACAACTCCCTCTGTGACCACAACTGCTCCTCCCACTACAACTCCCTCTGTGACCACAACTGCTCCTCCCACTACAACTCCCTCTGTGACTACAACTGCTCCTCCTACTACAACTCCCTCTGTGACCACAACTGCTCCTCCCACTACAACTCCCTCTGTGACCACAACTGCTCCTCCTACTACAACTCCCTCTGTGACTACAACTGCTCCTCCCACTACAACTCCCTCTGTGACCACAACTGCTCCTCCCACTACAACTCCCTCTGTGACCACAACTGTTCTTCCCACTACAACTCCCTCTGTGACTACAACTGCTTCTCCCACTACAACTCCCTCTGTGACCACAACTGCTCCTCCCACTACAACTCCCTCTGTGACCACAACTGCTCCTCCCACTACAACTCCCTCTGTGACTACAACTGCTCCTCCCACTACAACTCCCTCTGTGACCACAACTGCTCCTCCCACTACAACTCCCTCTGTGACTACAACTGCTCCTCCTACTACAACTCCCTCTGTGACCACAACTGCTCCTCCTACTACAACTCCCTCTGTGACTACAACTGCTCCTCCCACTACAACTCCCTCTGTGCCAACAACTACTCCTCCCACTACAACTCCCTCTGTGACCACAACTGCTCCTCCTACTACAACTACCTCTGTGACCACTACTGCTCCTCCCACTACAACTCCCTCTGTGACCACTACTGCTCCTCCTACTACAACTCCCTCTGTGACCACAACTGCTCCTCCCACTACAACTCCCTCTGTGACCACAACTCCTCCTCCCACTACAACTCCCTCTGTGACTACAACTGCTCCTCCCACTACAACTCCCTCTGTGACCACAACTGCTCCTCTTACTACAACTCCCTCTGTGACCACAACTGCTCCACCGACTACAACTCCCTCTGTGACTACAACTGCTCCTCCTACTACAACTCCCTCTGTGACCACAACTGCTCCTCCTACTACAACTCCCTCTGTGACCACAACTGCTCCTCCAACTACAACTCCCTCTGTGACTACAACTGCTCCTCCCACTACAACTCCCTCTGTGACTACAACTGCTCCTCCCACTACAACTCCCTCTGTGACCACAACTGCTCCTCCCACTACAACTCCCTCTGTGACTACAACTCCTCCTCCCACTACAACTCCCTCTGTGACTACAACTGCTCCTCCTACTACAACTCCCTCTGTGACCACAACTGCTCCTCCTACTACAACTCCCTCTGTGACCACAACTGCTCCTCCTACTACAACTCCCTCTGTGACTACAACTGCTCCTCCCACTACATCTCCCTCTGTGACCACAACTGCTCCTCCCACTACAACTCCCTCTGTGACCACAACTGCTCCTCCCACTACAACTCCCTCTGTGACCACAACTGCTCCTCCCACTACAACTCCCTCTGTGACTACAACTGCGCCTCCTACTACAACTCCCACTGTGACCACAACTGCTCCTCCTACTACAACTCCCTCTGTGATCACAACTGCTCCTCCTACTACAACTCCCTCTGTGACTACAACTGCTCCTCCCACTACAACTCCCTCTGTGACCACAACAGCTCCTCCCACTACAACTCCCTCTGTGACCACAACTGTTCTTCCCACTACAACTCCCTCTGTGACCACAACTGCTCCTCCCACTACAACTCCCTCTGTGACTATAACTGCTCCTCCCACTACAACTCCCTCTGTGACCACAACTGCTCCTCCCACTACAACTCCCTCTGTGACTACAACTGCTCCTCCTACTACAACTCCCTCTGTGACCACAACTGCTCCTCCTACTACAACTCCCTCTGTGACTACAACTGCTCCTCCCACTACAACTCCCTTTGTGAGCACAACTGCTCCTCCCACTACAACTCCCTCTGTGACCACAACTGCTCCTCCCACTACAACTCCCTCTGTGACCACAACTGTTCTTCCCACTACAACTCCCTCTGTGACCACAACTGCTCCTCCCACTACAACTCCCTCTCTGACTACAACTGCTCCTCCCACTACAACCCCCTCTGTGACCACAACTGCTCCTCCCACTACAACTCCCTCTGTGACTACAACTGCTCCTCCTACTACAACTCCCTCTGTGACTACAACTGCTCCTCCCACTACAACTCCCTCTGTGACCACAACTGCTTCTCTCACTACAACTCCCTCTGTGACTACAACTGCTCCTCCCACTACAACTCCCTCTGTGACCACTACTGCTCCTCCTACTACAACTCCCTCTGTGACCACTACTGCTCCTCCCACTACAACTGCTACTACTACAACTGCTCCTCCCACTACAACTTCCTCTGTCACCACAACTGCTCCTCCCACTACAACTTCTACTACTACAATTGCTCCTCCATCTACAACTCCCTCTGTGTCCACAACTGCTCCTCCAACTACAACTTCCTCGGTCACCACAACTGCTCCTCCCACTACAACTGCTTCTACTACAACTGCTCCTCCCACTACAACTTCCTCTGTTACCACAACTGTTCCTCCCACTACAACCACTGCTACTACAACAACAACTGCTATTCCTACTACAACCTCCTCTGTCACCACAACCACAACTACCACTGCAAATAATCGTGTCTCTACCGTTACTGGTAAGTATTATGTCATATTTTATGGAAACAAATTAAAAGTTGCAACAATACAACTAGCCTCCATGACTTGCCAACATATCAATACAGTAATACAGTTTTTGATTTTTTGGGGGGGTAAAACAAAATATAGAATAAAACAGTTATTTTAAATTAAACACAGTGTAAGATTCTCATATCTCTGCCCGATCATTGAGGCATAAAACACACCTAGGGCTAGATTTACTAAGCTGCGGGTTTGAAAAAGTGGGGATGTTGCCTATAGCAACCAATCAGATTCTAGCTTTCATTTATTTAGTACCTTCTACAAAATGACAGCTAGAATCTGATTGGTTGCTATAGGCAACATCCCCACTTTTTCAAACCCGCAGCTTAGTAAATCTAGCCCCTAGTCTCTAAGGGATTAGAAAGTAGTGTAGAAGAGTGTGTATTCCTGTATATGTGTGTACATATGTTTATTCCTGTGTCAATTGTGAAACAAGGGATAAGAGTGTCAATACCCCAATGGTCATTGCAGATGTATCACTTAGGACCACCAGTGCTGGAATTATTGTCAAAAGGAGACACTGTTGGAATGAATGTTTAATAAAATAATATTTTGATGAAAGAACTCTTAACATAATTCTCAACAGTCCCGATTTAGCTAGGCAAGCCCTGAATGAGGAGTCTGTCTTGCATATTTGGTTCCAACTGTCAAAATGTTGAGGAAATATTAACAGAAGCATTGTAGTGCTGGGCACCCCACCTCCCCCGGGGGATGTGACCACGCCATCATCATGATGTTGCCACACCTCATATTGTGTGTGCCCCAACACTTTGAGATGGAGTGAACACTGTCCTGATTGATAAGTACTAATGCTGGGATTTATGCTTTCAGTGTCTCTGCAATAGTGCAATTGCACTTTCACTGAACTGTGTATACCTAATCATTGTATACTTTAGGCGTGTCTTATGCATGCTTTATGGGGTAGATATAATTTAATTAAACACAGAACAACTACAAGTATGTTTTATTTGCATGACATGAGTCTTATTATTGATAATAAATGCTATAGCATCCCACAATTTGTTCTGATTATAAAGTTATGTAATTCATCAATTATAATGTAATATATCCACCAATTCCTTGCTTCTTTTATTTATCTAATATATACATATATTTAATCTATTACAGAGTCAACAACTGCAAGTCAACCAGCAGGTATGTTGTAGAAATCATTAATTCTAACAGATCAGTTGCAGCATTAATATACTGTGTCAAAACAATGAGTGTAGTATAATTTATGTTTTATGTAGCAAAATACAAAGAACAAAGCAAGCGATCAGTGAGGTGCGCAAAGTCACAACATCAACCACATACACAATATAACTACTCTCAGGGGCAAGCTGGGCTGGGCCTTTCCCATAATTGGCTACCTTGGCTGGGTCTCTGGGCCACCTACATTTTTATTCCTTGAAAATGTTCCTAAAAGGCTGCTGAGTCGAGTCTTGCCCCCCCCGCCCTCCCCCCATCCGCCCCCCCCCCCCCCCCCATCCGCCCCCCCTGGGCTAAAATTTGCCAGCCCTCCCCTGACCACTCTTGATACATAAATGGCCAGTGATAATTGCTCACACACCACTACTCTACACTGATTTCCTATAGGAGCTGGTCCTACAGTCATAATAGGGCAATATATCTCCATTCCCCCATAGACCTCTAGTACAGTTTAGAAAATGAAAGCAAGCATATGATTGGTTGATATGAGCAACATCGCCTCTTCTTTGCAGTTGCCTGTGGAACAGGTTTTTTTTTTATAAATTACCTTCATTGTCTCTATCTCCACAGAAGTACAAGGAAAGACAGTTCCCGGATGGAGTATAGCCATGTTTGTGGTGATGCCCCTTACCATCATGTTTTCTGTAGGATATACCTGCATGGTAAGCAATACATGGATAAGACAGTACAGTATATTATGTTGCGTAATACTGTATATATACTATAATAATAATGCTATAATGTAATGTATGATATAATGTATAAAATATATACTACTGTATACCAATGGTGTGAAACTTTTGTTTAGCTGGGACCCCCAAATGTCATTAGGCCATTTATAGAACCCCACGGGAGATGGTTTCACCAATAGAATTTTGTTCCAATATCCCAGTTGGGGAGATAACAAACAGGTTTCACATCTTGTTGTATACAATACATTTAGCATATGTCTTGTGTTCATTTTCTTCAGCCCTCATTATTGTCAATGAGCAAACTTCTGATGCTGAATCATCAGTTTAAAATAAGATTGCAATGTCAATGCACCTTCACAATATCAAATGCCATGATTAACTTTGGGAGGGTCTTTTCTTTGTGATCCTTCAGAATCACCTTTTATAATTTCTATAGTAGAAATCCTATTGCTAAGTACAAGATAGGATCTCCTCATTTCCTTTTTATGTTTATTCAAATCATCCAACTGATCATACTATGATGGGCAAAATTTCATGTTTAAAGTTGTCTGCAGTCTTATGGCTGAAATGAAGTAGGTAGCATACCTTCGTTCTGTAGTAGGACTGGGTAAAGAGTAATTCCGCACTAAGTAATAAGGCTGATAATCCCTTAAGTAACTGACACATAATATTTGCTCTGTTTTCTCTCCGTCTCCTGTAAGAGTTTCTGGGACAGTCATTTTGGGGGAACTCTCACAAAAAATTTGTTTACTTAGTATGTCTTGAAGCACTGAACCTTGCAAAATGCTAATTCGCCCATTTGGCCCATGGAAATTTCACAAGATTCACCAGTGGAATTTGGTTTTAGGTGTTCCCAGTTCTGCCCTAATCATACCAGACATATTTGAATGTCATCCCAACTGGTGTCATAGACCGTTATTGTAATTTAAATATAAATATTATTGGATGGCATTGAACAGAGCAAGGAAACAAAACTCTATTTGCACAAAATGTTGCTACAACTTTACTCATCTCCATATGTGACTTAGGAATGTAAAAGTGCCCATGTATGTATGTATGTAACTAATAAGACAGATTCAGCCTTTTGGCACCAAGACAAGATTGTTGAATCACTAGGAGCACAATTGTATAATGACCACACACACAGTGAGACATTGGTCCTCATCATAAACGTCTGAATGCTCCTGATTAGATGTTAATTGGGATTGGCAGTTGTTTTGTGCTCAAATAAACTGATATTTGCAACAAATTGAGTCTAATATGTCATCACATTGCCGGGTGTATACGATCTTAATGTTAAGATAATGGGGTAATGTTTATTCCTGTTTTCCTATGCATCGCCACTGACCTTACCAGTACCTCAACAAGCTAATAGGCAAATAGTGAGTGAAAGATGCACCCTTTTATTATATATAAAACACACAGCAAACAAAATAATAGCAAATTTGCGACAGCACCAGAAATCCCGGCTGCTGAGCCACGTTCCTCACTCATCTACCCACATGTTGGGTACTGGGCTCAATGTCTTCCTGCTTTTTTTAGGTCCCCAAAGAAAGCACAGTCTGTGGAGACTTCAATGTCCACACAGGCGGGACCCTGAGCCAGTCTGAGAGGAGTAGTGACTCATAGTCAGCAGTCTCCTGAAGAGAGAACCCCCCTCCCCCATCTCCCTGCATCTGGGTCTTTTAAAACCTCCCTATTTCCCATGGTAGTGTGTCTTCAGATGAGAATTCCCTTATCCCACACATCCAACTTGGATTGGGTTTCCACTTAACACTTCCTTGGCAACACTTAAGAATTGAACAATGGACATAAAATACATACATTTATGATTAACACAACACTAGCCAAGCAATGGAAAACTCAGCATGAGAAGTGCTGTCAATCCGGCTAAACCGCTAGTTTCAATGTCCTGACACCTCCATTTCATTACACTTAATAATTTGTTAATTAGTAAAGATAGCATTAGGACATTTTTTTAACAAACATAATATGGCTTCTTAATACATCATATACATAAATGTTTAATAAGAAATATATAATAATGTGTATTTTGTTTTTGTAGTTGTGCTGGAGAATCCCTGGGTACTTCTAGTGAGATTACAATGCAATTGATTCCATGAGGACTGACTCTCCCTGATTTGCAATTAATTCTGCTATTTGCAGCAAGATCTCCTTTTTGTAGAGCGCTGTATAGTATGTTGGAAGAACCCTGTAATTGCAATGCATCGTATCGTGGTCAACAGCATGGATCAATTTGGGTTTCGGGATTACCCATATATTTTGCCACTGTATTTTTTCTCTTGCTGTTATATTAATATGTTTATTTGAATTAATTTATAGCTGCTTCTAATTTATTTAAACCATAATGTGATTTTTTTTCGCCTCTTGTATATTATTGAATTTAGCATTACTACAAAATTTAACTAATTTATGCAATTTTTACAATGGCATCAAATTTAAGGTCACAATGCGTTTAAATGTCTCACTTTTTGTTTTTTAATATCATCCACTTGGTTGCCATATTAATCTCTCACCACTAGGCATAGTCTGGATGCCTAGTGGTGAGATCTTAGAATTATCATTCTCTTTCCCTGCATTCCAGCGGTCTACCTGTGAATTTAAGTTAAGATTATTTGCAATATTTATTTCTGGATATCCAGTCCTGAACCTATAAAATATATCTTTCAGAACTATGCAATGCAAGTGCCTAAAATCTGTAAGAGTGTACGATGTAGTGAGAAAGGCCCTTTAGCATTTTGTTTAAATGTTCTGTGTATTACTTTACTTTTATCATAGCATATGCATAACAGGTTAAAAACATCTGCATACAAAGTAAAAAACAAAAACAGCAATATTTGAAACAATCAGTTATGGTCACCAAGGCTGTATTTTAGATACAGCTTCTCACATCCCATATAGTCCCCTCTGGAAAAGTCAGACATTCTGTCAAGTAGTCATTGTGGCTACAAGGAACAGGCTAGCATTTGTTAGATATATGTTGTTGACAAAATTACAAAATACTTCTGTTCTTCTGATCATTTATGCTTCTGAGCAGTAGTAGTGGGGGCACACAACATCTTACGGGGGATTCTCATCGGTACATTGTACACTAAACCCACTTTCATTGACGAGATATAATTGTGCATACAGATGTAATTTTCTGTAGTAGAATGACAGAGCTCCATCAATTTTGAATGTTGTCCTGAAAAATTGTGAAGGTTAAGATATGGATCACTGATGTCCTGATTGCTTCAATAATGTGTATAGCAGGGGCAAACACAGGATTTGTAGAGCGGGGTTTCCACACCACGCCGCCAGGTTGCGTGACCAGCATGCATGTGGACGTAGCTATAATTTTAGACAGTGCTTGGCTGCTCTCTAACACTTCCTATCCCCATAATATACATGAGCAATGCTGCATGCACTACTGTTAGGTGCACGCAGCTCTCCCTTTTTAAGCAGAGCCGTATGAAGTTGGGGCAGGGTCCAGCCACCTCAATTATACAGTGCCCCAGGCTTGGAGGGGGTTTCCAAGCACTAGGAACCCCCCCCCCCCCACCTCGGTTTGCCTATGTATCGGCTTCAGAAGATTTTTAGAAGACACCATTAGAAGTGACCACCTCTGAGGGCACAAAATTATGTAATCCATGTAAGATGCTGTGCTTCTATGTTACATAGACAGTTTATACTCATCTTAGACCAACTCTAATAATCAGGACTGGCCATAAATGGAAAGCAACTTATGACTCCTGTGTTTAGAAGCATTAACAGACTTTTGGCTGAAAAGAAAAACCTCTTATGGACTATAAGAGTGCAAGTGACTGCAATTAAGGACATACCTGTAGCTAGGATAAACAAAAATGTCTAATACATAAATAGGTGGTTTGTATATACATAATATTATTCTACATATAATATTTTCCTTTATAAGTGTTCTATAAATATAAGTAGACATGCATGTTATGCAATGTAAAAATAAACATAAAAACCAAATGTTGCAATATAAACTTACTGTATAGTATTTAGTATCAAAGTAAAAGAACAAAATGAAAAGACTATCCATTGTATTAATTGTTACTTGTTGACCAATGCATTATTGAAACATAACCTGCATTTTTGTACACAGTTTAAAATGTTCTTTCTAAACAAACTGTTGAAACTGATAATCGTCTGTTGTTTGGATTTCTCAATTATTTTTAAATACTGAGCCAATATTTGTTTTTTGCTTGATCAAATGGAAAGTATTACATGCTAATTGTATAACAAAATAAGGCATTTAAATGTGGGTTTAGAGAGCAAACAGGGGTATTTTTGTTTATTTATTTTTTTAAAACAAGCATTTATTGCCAGTCAAGTAAGATACATTACAGGAATCAAATACATGAAATAGCATATAGAAAACATTAACTGAAAAACTCTCTGGGGGGTATTCAATTGTTGCTTTTAACGCGCTAAAACAAAAAAAAACGAGCGCTCTAAAAATATTAGCGTTAATACGGTAATATGCGCGTAAATACCGTTAATACGGTAGTTTACTCGCTGAATTTCATCTCTCGCAGCTCAGGGAGCTGCGAGATGAAATTTAGCGAGTAATTACCGTATTAACGCTAATATTTTTAGAGCGCTCGTTTTTTTTTGTTTTAGCGCGTTAACGGCAACAATTGAATACCCCCCTCTGTGTCTGAAAGAGAGTGGAAGTTAGATTCTGTTGGAGTATGCAAAAAGAGTAACCGGTGACTTTTATTTAAATTGAGGAAGAGACAGAGCAAGAGAAAGAAAGAAAAGAATAATAATTTTAAAAAAACAAAAAACAAAAGGGGGGAAAGTAAAAGAAGACAGAAATGAGGTGGCAGGGACCACCCTAGGGTAAAAGTCCAAATAAAAGAGAGAGGAAGAGGTGAATGGAAAATGGGGGGGGCGACCTATGTAAAGGGGGAGTTATATTGAAAGTAGGACATCCATGGATCCCAGACTTTGTTAAAGGTTTTAGAAGAGATACATATAACGCTGGTCATGTATTCCATACAGTAAGTTTGCCATATCCTATTAGTCACAGCGTTGATGGAGGGAGGAGCAATTTGTCTCCAATCAATGGCAATTTGGCATGTGGCAGCTGAGATAACGTGGTGGGCTAGTTTATTTTGATGCCTAGTGGCCAAAGGGAATTCCAGAGGTAGAAGAAAAAATTTCGGGTCGAGAGGCAGGGAAATTTGGATCACAGTTTCTATCAAGGCCTTAACCTCATGCCAAAAGGAGGTCAGTTTTGGGGAATCCCAACAAATGTGTAGAAATAAGCCAACGCCAGAGCATAAGCGCCAACATCCATCAGAGGGATCAGGTAGCATTTTATGGAGACGTGTGGGAACATAGTACCACCGAAAAAGTAGTTTATATACATTTTCTTTTATTCGGACATATATCGAACTGGAAGCGGCATTGTCCCAAATTTCTGACCATTCTTCAGCCTCTAGCGGGGAGCCCAAATCCCGTTCCAATGCCACCTCGTGAGGATCTCGAGGAGGAATAGATGGAGAAGTTAATTCAGAGTAAATAGTGGAGTTGAGACCTGACGTCGATGCTCAGCGCAGGCATAAAGTCTCTATAGTAGTTAGTGGGCGAGAGGTAAGGCGAGATTTGGTGGCATTGTGGAGGTTACGAATCTGCAGATATTGATAAAAGTTCCGTGTAGGTAGGCCAAATTTTTCTTGAATATCTGCAAATTGAGGGAATAGTACACTGCTAGTTATATCGTTTAGGAAACGTATCTCTCGGGAATGCCACTGAAAGAACGAGGAATGATGCATGCCTGGAGGGAAATGCGGGCAATTGAAGAGGGAGACTATTGGAGAGGGGTGAGAGAAAAGACCATGCAACCTGATGGACAAGTCCCATATAGCTAAAGAGATTGTGTGATGAGCCACAGTTCTTTTGGGACGACGAGCCTTTGGGAGCCACAGAAGGGAAGCAGGTGTAAGCAGACCCAGACTCTCAGCCTCAAGAGTTACCCAGACTCTAGCAGATGTCGGCCCATTCCATAAAACACACTGAGCGATCTGAGGTGAAGGATAATATCTTTTGAAATTAGGTATCCCAAGACCACCACCATGGGAGGACCTCTGTAGAACTTTGAGTCGTAAACGTGAACGTCTACTCGCCCAAATAAATTTGGATGATTCGTACCGAAGGAATTTAAATACATAAGGGGGAATGCGGATGGGAAGATTTTGGAAAAGATACAACATTCTGGGAAGAATATTCATTTTAATGGCATTAATACGGCCTATCCAAGAGATAAATTGTTGGGACCAAGCGCTAAAGTCTTTTTTAACTTTAGATAAGGTGTGGGGGAAGTTAGCTTGAAAAAGATGGGAAAGATTTTTAGTTAGGAAGACGCCCAAGTATTTTATTTTATGACGATGCCAGGTGAATGGTAAATTACGGTCTAAAGTTAGTTTGTCTGTTTGAGGAATAAAGAAATCTAGGATCTCAGTTTTAGCAGGGTTAATCCTATACCCCGAGAAGTGTCCGAAGGTATCTAATTCCGAGAGAAGAGGGGGAAGAGAGGTGGTAGGGTGTGATATGCTAATGAGGACATCATCTGGATATAGCGCAATCTTACTTTCCGTGGACCCAACCTTGATGCCTGAAATAGTATGATTGGAGTGGATTCTAGCAGCTAATGGCTCAATTATAAGAGGTAAAATCAGCGGGGAGAGAGGGCATCCCTGACAGGTGCCATTGGATATTGTAAAGGGTTTGGAAGTTAGGCCATTTGACGAAATTCCATTAATCAATTGTCAGTGAATTCTTTGGCCTTCTGTTTGAAAGATATTTAAGACTACCACACCAGTTTGAATCTGAAAAATCCGGAACCACCTAAAAATATTTCACTCATCTCAAATTGAAACATAAACTAAATGTATCACTATATTGAATATTCTTAGTCCATGAAAAGGTCAGCTTCCATTTACCATCCTGTGTGCATTAGATGTTTTACAATAGCAATCACAATGGACCTACCCTATCATCATCATCACTACCATTTATTTATATAGCGCCACTGATTCCGCAGCGCTGTACAGAGAACTCTCATTGCAGTGGACTTTAACAATTACTTCTGAGAAATAGTGAGCATGGAGCAGGATTCTATACCAAGTTACAGAAGAGGGAATAACAATATAAAGAAATACACACCTCAATTTAATTTAACTTCCAAGAGTAATATGCACAAATCCTTTTCAGAAAATTTTCAGATAGTTTGTAAATATTTTGAAGACTTGTTTTGGGAGTTGGAAGTGGTTTAATTTTGCTTATAAGTGACCTCTTGTCGATAAGTATGTTAAAGGACAATCTATAAGGAGGTTGTTTTTTAGTCCAAAATGACAGAGAACAATATCTTAAGATCAGGTAGATAACAATGTTATATACAATTGAACACATTAGACATGTTGTTATTATATAAGAACTCTTACATATACACCTGTGAATGTTTAGTTGCCGTATTACATTAGATCAACTTTGTACTTTTTGGATAATCCTACTTTAAGAAATTAAACACTTTCATCTGAAACAGCCATAGAGTACAGTACATGCTGCAAAAGAGGGACAACAGAAAGGGATATATAAAGGGGATTACACCCAGTCCACTTTTTCTATGTCAGATTAAAAAATAAAGGTTTTAGCACGTAACCTGCATTAGATAAACTAAGCTCTGAACTTGACTTTAGTAGATGTAATTTACAACTCCTGTTTTGAATTGCCCCTGCTAATGGACATCTTGGGGTATATTTACTAAACTGTGGGTTTGAAAAAATGGAGATGTTGCCTATAGCAACCAAACTAATTCTAGTTATCATTTATTTAGTACATTCTACAAAATGACAGCTATAATCTGATTGGTTTTTTCAAACCCATAGTTTAGTAGATATACCCCATTGTGTGATTGGCTTGTTGGTGTCTTGAATTTGAAACTGGTGTTACTGAGAAATTAGGACACCACAAATAAGCCTGAGATACTATATATACAACCGCAGAATGTTTTAACAGTGGTCTGGTTTTGTCTAAATAAAGGGCACTTGACACATGTTAACCAGGAAACAAACATCAATGTTGTATATGGTGTATTGGCACCAAAGTGAGAGCATTTTTGAATGCCCCTTGTACGCCAGCATAACATTTTGACTAACATTGTTTTTTTACTGCCATTGTTTTTGTCTGTGTAATCTAACACCTAGAAACAGATCTAAAGGGAATTAAAAAAAAGTGAAGTGCGACCCCAAACAATAACTCCCAGAATAACCCTATTGAGCAGGCAGGCTTACCGGACATTAGCCCACCTGCGTTGGAACCTTCTCCGGAGCAGAACCGATTCATACACCAAGCAAAGGAGATGGGAAGTGACTATTGCTGACCATAGACTACAACAAAAAGGGGCAATTATTAATAGTTACAATTAAATGAAACAAATATTAATTTCTTCAATTATAGAGATGACACTAGATATTTATTTTATAATCAAGGGGGCACTAATTATTTATTCATTCATTACGGAGACACATTTTATTTATTAGTTTACAATGCTTTTTTCCTCCTGGTACTCACAAGCCAGGGGTACCAGGAGGGACCAATGCTACTTAGCATTGGGCCAGTCATCTCTAGGTGCGGAGGCCTGAACAAAGCCCACTAGAGGAGCAGGACTTATGTTACGGAACACAATCCGTGAGGGTTTTACAATTACTTATGGCAGTTTAGGGATGCAATCACCGGCAATGTGTGGTGGTTTTGCAAAAAAACACAGCTTAATACATTTCCACCTATGTCTCTTTGAATTAGAGATGGTCACTGACCCCCGTGTTTTGGTTTTGGATTCGGTTTTGGATCTGGATTACCGTCGTGTTTTGGTTTTGGTTTTGGTTTTGCAAAACCGCCATTGCGTGTTTTGGTTTTGGTTTTGGTTTTGTTTGGTTTTGTTTTGCTATTTTGTTGGAAAATCCATGTTTTTGTGCCTAAAATAACCCAATTTAGTGCTCCAACTGTTTTAGAGATAAGTAATCTAATTGTTGAGGTAATAAATCATCCAAAAAAACTGTTTAATTCTTCGTTGGTAGGCCTTCATTTATTCTACACACAAAACAGATTGTCTTCCTCTTCATCTTTGCATATTGGCAATGCAGCCATCGTCTTTGGATGTATATTACACCCTACACTTATAGTTAAATATGTAAAGAAATGGAAAAAGACAGTTTGATTTCTGTCTCTATAGGCCCCCCTCCACTTTTAAAAAAAAAAAAAAATTCAGCCATTATAGACTGTACAATATTAATTGACATGGAGAAAGCCAGTTTGGTTTCTGTCTCTCTAGGCCCCCCTCCACTTGTATAAAATACCAAAAAATCCAGCCGTTATATACTGTACAATATAAATTGAAATGGACAAAGGCAGTTTGGTATCTGTCTGCATCAGATCCTCTCTCCACTAGGAGTAAAATAGAAAACTATTCAGCCGTTATATAATCTAGAATATAAATAGAAATTGAGAAAGGCAATTTGGTATCTGTCTGCATCATAATCATCAACATCATCATTAGCGCCCTCGTCGCCTACACAATACTCCCCCTCATCCTCTTCTAATTCCAGAGTGGCATCCTCAATTTGGGTATCACCGGCTACACTCGGGCTATTAAGGCACACATCAGCAGAATGCTCACGATTAGACATCCCACTGTTGGATGGACTCTCCACAGGGATTGTTGTCATTTGTGAATCAGAGCAAATATTCTCCTGTAATGCCTCACTGTTATCTTGCAGCTCGGCTTTGACGCGTAACAGTAGTTGTGCACCAATTGTAGGCTGGGTAACTTTTTGGGATCTGCCACTAATAGCCAAAGGTGAAGGCCTCATTCTCTCTTTGCCACTGCGTGTGTAGAATGGCATGCTTGCAATTTTTTTTTTATCGTCACTTAACTTTTGCTCAGTTACACTTCTTTTTCGCTTCAATACAGTAAATTTTTTTTTGGTTTTTGTTTTTTGCACTAATTTGAAAACACTCTGTTGTTTGACATCGCCTTGGCCAGATGACGTACTGGGAACACTAACATCAGGACTGGTGACAGAACCTGGTTGCTCATTTAGATCATATGTGGACTGCTTTGAATCCATTGCGTAGATACTGCTGACAGATATGACTTTTGACAGCCAGAAATATTAATGCACAATTAGAGAGGACACCCCAAAAACACTGAGGAGTGCTAACATTTATTGAGTAGATACTGCTGACAGATATGACTTTTGACAGCCAGAAATATTAATGCACAATTAGGGAGGACACCCCAAAAACACTGAGGAGTGCTAAAATTTATTGAGTAGATACTGCTGACAGATATGACTTTTGACAGCCAGAAATATTAATGCACAATTAGAGAGGACACCCCAAAAACACTGAGGAGTGCTTAAATTTATTGAGTAGATACTGCTGACAGATATGACTTTTGACAGCCAGAAATATTAATGCACAATTAGAGAGGACACCCCAAAAACACTGAGGAGTGCTAACATTTATTGAGTAGATACTGCTGACAGATATGACTTTTGACAGCCAGAAATATTAATGCACAATTAGGGAGGACACCCCAAAAACACTGAGGAGTGCTAAAATTTATTGAGTAGATACTGCTGACAGATATGACTTTTGACAGCCAGAAATATTAATGCACAATTAGAGAGGACACCCCAAAAACACTGAGGAGTGCTAACATTTATTGAGTAGATACTGCTGACAGATATGACTTTTGACAGCCAGAAATATTAATGCACAATTAGGGAGGACACCCCAAAAACACTGAGGAGTGCTTAAAATTATTGAGTAGATACTGCTGACAGATATGACTTTTGACAGCCAGAAATATTAATGCACAATTAGAGAGGACACCCCAAAAACACTGAGGAGTGCTTAAAATTATTGAGTAGATACTGCTGACAGATATGACTTTTGACAGCCAGAAATATTAATGCACAATTAGAGAGGACACCCCAAAAACACTGAGGAGTGCTAACATTTATTGAGTAGATACTGCTGACAGATATGACTTTTGACAGCCAGAAATATTAATGCACAATTATGGGGGACAACCCAAAAGCGCTGGGGAGTGCCAAATATGAAGAAAAAATAATAAACCTCTATCCTCCTCTCTGCACTAGCGATTTTGGTTAGAGCAATTGCAAGAACAATATTGTATTCTTTCTCTGTCCCTGCTCTAATTAGCCTATGACTACACCCTGCTCTCTCCCTCTGTCAAATGGCGATGGATTGCTGTGGAGGCGTGTATTTATAAAGTTGAAGTATCGCGAGAACCGAGTCCCGAGATCCGACGACGTCACAATGACGTTCGGCCTCGATTTGGATTCGGAATTGGCGGGAGAGTACCGAGCTGCTCAGCTCGGTACTCGGATACCCAAAGTTCGGGTGGGTTCGGTTCTCGGAGAACCGGACCCGCCCATCTCTACTTTGAATCCTCATTACATTACTGCATGAACAGCTGATAATCCTTCCTGAGTTGTCATTTGGAAAAGTGTCTGACTGCCTGATTTCATTGATTCTTGATTTCACTTCATTTTCTTCACACAAACGTCAATCTTTACATATACCTGCAAGGTCCATAAAACATAATACTTGTGGACCATTAACATTAAATAAAGTCTAGCTTACACTACCTAATCCACAAATCTAGTGGTTAACCTACATTATTGATAAATGCCTCAGTATCCATTATTGTGATGACTGGGTGCCGGGTGCACAAATGATAACAATGCACATTGTGCTTGTGTCATAGAAACCTCAGACATTCTTCCTTCTATTTTTAACAGTGATCAGTGGAAAAGTTCCATCCTTCTTCAATGGTGTCACACATACCCCATGACAATACGCCACTCGTCGTTGTATTGTGTCAGGATAATCACGCTTGAATAAGATGGACAGGAGGAATCTGGGAGGAAAAAAAATAAGCAATGTTATTGTACTGAATGATGAGCTCTAGAAACATGTGTACTAGCACTATCATCATCATCATTTAATTATATAGCATCAGCAAATTCCGTAGCATATTACAATTGGCGACAAACAAAGTAATAAACAATACTAGGTAATACAGACAAATAGGTGAGAAGACCCTGCTCACAATCTTATAATCTATGGGACAATGGGAGTTGGATACGTGGGGTTAAGTCTACATATTGCATTGACAATAAAATTAATTATTTCTATTAATCCCCTTAATTACACAGTTTACTGTGTAAGATATTTGGTTACTTTTTTACCCTTGTATAGTACAACAAATAACACTCTCTGTGCATAGTAAAAAATGTTGTCTACACAGTAAATCTGTTGGCAAATACAAAGGCAAAAAAAAATCTGAGCAGACAATAGAATATTATGAAGGAGGACATCACATTTAACAAAATAAACAGCATAAAAATGAAGATAAAAACAACAGCAAAATAAGCAGTGTAAGTAATATTTGTACATTGCATGTTTATGTTAATTGCATCCAAACCTTATTTTATTGCTTATTGAAGCATGGCTGCCACCTACCACCAACATTTTGGTACACTGCTTATTTCCTTACCCCCCGGGGGTTGCTCCAAAGTTTTTACCGCAGTCTCTCTGATTCTTTAATACAGAACTGGGAAATGTATTATCTTCTTCACTTTAGAATGACGACAGAGGGGAAGTGTGAATGGGAGGGCCAATCAGAATTGTTTGGTTCTCATGCTCACAACCCACTATCACACAGTCACATATGTCAACCGGGGCTGTTACAAAAACAACTACATGGGGCAGCCCCCAGAAATTCAGCAGGTTAGCATGATTAGGTGGTAGGTGGTAGCACAATTTAGGCTTCATAACCTTAAAAACGTCAAAACAAGTGCTGCTTTTTTGAAAGAATGCAGACTTTCCTTCTCAAATTATATAGACCTGATTAATTAGATAGGTGTATTAATACTTTGAAATATGTTAGTATTTACCAATTAAGCAATTATTATGATGTCAACATATTATAAATGAAGATATTACAAAATAGTTTTCCTCTGCATTTAATGTATTTCAATAGAATTTGAGGTCTGTTATTATTAACCTTTCATTTTTTTGAGCATATGGACTATTTTTAATGGACTGCTCCTTCGCTATATAAGCGGTTACCTGGCTACAAATTGAGTTCGCTATTATATCCAATACCCTTAGATTACTACTGGGGAAGAATTCCCATTACCAATTAGATATATCCATTATTCCTGGAATTTCTTATGCTCTATGTGTTGATTACTGTTACGAACATAGTAATCTATGTTTGAAAGTACATTACTTTTACGTGTTTTAATTAGCCCTAATTTTGTATAAATACTTAGCATTGATTTAGCTATTTTCAGCGTATGTCATGTGCATTTACCAGCATCTATCGCAGATTGTTCTTAATTCATTATTTTTATATATTGGGCGTAATAAATTTTATGTCATCCTGAAGAGAACCCTTACTTTCCATTTATTCTGCACCAGTGAGCGAACTCTTTTTAATTTATTTATATCTTTTTAATAGTTATTGGTCTGTGCTGTGTTATTTATTTTCCATTTAAGGATTTTTCATGTGTATTAAAAAAATGTTACTTTCATTCGCACACGAGAAGGAAAACTATATCTGCTGAATTCAGGGCCGGTGCTAGGGTCCATGGCACCCTAGGCACACTGTCAAAATCGGCGCCCCCCCCCCCCCCCCCCGCCGTAGGCACACTTTAAAAATTGGCGCCCCCCTCCCCCCCCCCCCCCCCCCCCGCGGCAGGCACACTTTAAAAATCGGCACCTGGCACTGTCAAAATCGGCGCCTTCCTCCCTCCTCCCCATGTCTTTCCTTACCTTGCCTCAACACCGCCGCCTCTCTGCTCCGTCTCCTCCCCTCCACTCACTGACACTGTCCGGCCGTGATGATGATGTCACGCCCGACAGTCAGTGAGTGGAGGGGAGGAGACGGAGCAGAGAGGCGGCAGTGTTGATCAATAGCCCCTTCCCCCCTCCCCGTGGATTTATCTGAACGCTGTGGGGCGGCCGTGGAAGGTATGGTCAACGGTCGCCGCACAGTTTTATAGTAATTTTATTTCTGAGGCGCCCTCCAGAGCCCGGTGCCCTAGGCAACTGCCTAACCTTGCCTAATGGGAGCGCCGGGCCTGGCTGTATTATATGAAGCCTTATCGCATTTTTCCTATGAAAATAAATGTTTGCAAAGTTGTTTTGCATTTAGCACGTGGGTCTGTGTATGTGTAAATGGGTGTAATCTGAGCTGCTGTAAACCTGCGCCTAAGCTGCAGATGCGGAGCTGGGCGGCCTCTTGAGACGCGGCCCAACTCAGCACATGGCTTGTAGTATGTTATTTTAACTTGTGTATTTTTGGGCCATAAGTTATGCTCAAGCTGTATTCAACTCTGCACCATGTCCTTTGTGTTGAACTTTAAAACCATCCATGCTCCCTAATCCTTTACCGCTTACAGTTATGAAATCTTCATAACATGTTTATTATAATTGGGCAGCACGGTGGCTGAGTGGTTAGCACTTCTGCCTCACAGCACTGGGGGTCATGAGTTCGATTCCCGACCATGGCCTTATCTGTGAGTTTGCATGTTCTCCCCGTGTTTGCGTGGGTTTCCTCCGGGTGCTCCGGTTTCCTCCCACATTCCAAAAACATACTGGTAGGTTAATTGGCTGCTATCAAATTGACCTTAGTGTCTGTCTGTGTGTGTATGTTAGGAAATTAGATTGTAAGCTTCTAGGGGCAGGGAATGATGTGAGTGAGTTCTCTGTACAGCGCAGCAGAATTAGAAGTATGTCTAATATTGGATATCAATACTGACAAATACTTTCTTGGTGACATTAACTAAACAGAAACATGACAAAATAGCAAAGTAATTGCACGCATTGGAGACTATTAATTACCATCCATGTGACTATTAGTTTAATGATATGTTAAACTCTGTCATTACATTGGGTAATGATGGTGCCTCGTATCATGTTATATATAAACCACATTTTAAAATAAGGGCAGAAAAGAGAAGCTCTGAGAAGTTGCTCCTGGCACACTTTTGGAAGTTAAAACTGGAAAGTTTATCATGGCATCTGGAAATTGCCAATGTAGAGCTCTAAGATGGATTGTAGCTGGTCTTGTGATACTGACGCTGCAAGTGTCAGGTAAGTGGAAGGGTAGAATCAATGACGTAACTAGGGCTGTGCAAGAGGGGGTGACCACCCAGGGTGCAATGCTGAAGGGGAGGGGGCACAGTTTATGAATATTTTAGGTTCATTTGGTCATAATTGAGGGTTGGGGGGGCAGCAGTGTTCTTTCTCGCCCCAGGCGCTAAAGTATTAAGTTACGGATAGAATAGGTGGGAGAAATCATTAAATAAAGCCAAGGATGGGTGACTTAGTAGCAAAATGATGACAGTCAATGAGATAAGGTTGGGGATCATGGAGTGGTGCTTAGATAAACCACGTGTATGAAACTGCTCATATTACTTATTTTAAAAAAATATATAAAGGTCTTTTTATAGGTTAACCTCATTTTTCTAACCCTGTGATTACAGAGAAGCATATCAATGTTCTGATGTAGGATCACCAGCACTTCAGAGAAGGTGTCAATGTCTAGCAGTCTAAATAAAACTCTAAACTGGAACACTTCCAAATTTTCATTCATTAGATTATCCTTTGTGCTCCACAATCAATCAATGCCATATTAGGGTGCTGAGCCATCGCAGTGAGAGTTAAAACGGGAGAATAAGCGTATGACTATTCACATGATATTACCATGAGTGAACTTCAAGTTTCTGCAATGTTTCACTATCTTTGCATTCATAAGTGATCCTCGGTGCTTTGTCATTTTGTATCAACTGCTTGTACATGGGTAAATCCTGCAAAAGTCTGAGCCCTGATTGATGTAATCTCGCAATAATAATAATAATCATAATCATAATAATAATAATAATGTAATATTTGTAAAACATCTAAGCAAATATTTCCCCCTTTAATGGGGTATCATGGCTTAAAATATATTTTGTTGTTTGCTTTTTTCAGAAGTATCTCTTCAGAGCACCCCAGTAGGTCCCTCCACAAGTAAGTATTGTCATCTACACTTGTATGCTTAAATTAATTTATATTAATGTGACAAAGTGTGGCAGCTCAATATGCACACTTATAATAACAACAACCTATAGTATAGGGTAGATACAGTTAAATATGTATTGACAACATGGTGCTAGTTTGACTACCTTTACTGTAAAGAACCCCTTCATGTGCTAATGGTCAAAGCTTCTTTCTTCCATTCGCTGCTGATTTTCCCTTGCCCTTTGTGTGGTCTTTCGTATGACAAGTTCATTAAACAAATCTTTATATTGACCTGGTATATATTTCTATCTATTAATAAGATCACCTCTAGGGCACTTATTTTTATGCAACCTAGGATTATATTAGCCTTTGCAGCTATTGCCTGGCATTGAGTGCTACTATTCAGCTTTCTGTCAACTAGCATCATAAATCCTTTTGCTATTTAGTTTTCCTCAATTGTATACTATTTTTCTTAAGTATCATATTAATTACCATGGCCGAGGCGCATAACCCTTAGCTTATCTGCATATAATTTCATCTGCCGTTTCTCAGATCAGTTGGTACTTTGGTCTAAATCTTTATCTATTAATTATTATCTTAGTCTGTGTTTCTACATATCTTAGTGACATCAGCAAACATTGGATGCCTGGCTTTCTAGGCCAGGTACAAGGTCAATAATAACACAATTGAAAAAGTATAGGACTCAATACCCCAGTGCCAATAAGTTTAGCCCATTGTAAACAAGTTGTGGTGTAATTTTACATCAGCAATCACTTCTGCTAAAATAATTAAGCACAAATATGTGTAAAAATAGGAATAATTTCACCATTTTCCATAATCATTTGGACAGGCTGGGAGACGTTTCATTTTAGTTCCCATGACATTTCATTATTATCAGTATATTACTACCCAGTTTGAGCAGAATAACATAGCAATATGATTTACTAAGCACAAGGGCCTGAGTCATTAAGGCACGCATACTAAGCACATTGTTCGCTTGTTTTAAATCGCACGTAAATTGGCTCTGCATATTCCCCGAAGGCAACAAAGAAAGGATCGAAAGATATACATGTGCTGTTTACTCTGCTATACTAGACCAGACCACTGCAGGATACATACAAAACCCATGTGGAATATAAAATCAATCTCAAAAGAACGCACAGAAATATATACGTATATATTCTGTTAATGTTACCTGTGAATAATATAGTTATTTACGATTATACACGTAAACTTTTTTTTATTGAAAAACATTTATTAATTAATGTCTACTGTACATAACAGACATTTTTACAGTTGCTCCTGATTCCACACACATGTTATAACATACATACTCCTCCGTCAGCACTAGTTATTGGCACTCGGACTAGGCCTCTAGCTGGAGCAAGAGATACGGCAGAAAACCAGCGTACTTTGACTTGGACGTTGCTGCGCAGGAACGCCCTTACTGTACATCGCCTACGTGCATCCGCCCCTTACACACCCCGTTCCCGCCCTGAAAACGTAGGGTGTAGTAAGTGTCCTTTGCACTCTAAGTCGACTTGGAAGCAACTGCGTTCCTTGGCGTATAGTCCGGTTCTGGGCTTACGCAGAATGAATGTGCAGACTATACGCAAAAAAAGTCAGCCACGCTCCTTAATGACTCAAGCCCAAAAACTTTACTGATGACGTACTTTTCCCTTTAAAATCACTTTTCCACTTCTATTAATGCCTATTACCTGTGCTCCTCCCTCATTTGTGAATTTCTGTATGTATTATACACATTGTGCACACACTACTCATATATTTTTTTGCATATTTTTGTTCTAATAGCTACTGCTGCCGCTACAGGTACGTGTTATATATAACTAATATAACTGCTAGGATAATTACTTATTTAATATTGTTAATGTGTAGATATAACTATGTACAACCACTTGCTTAATTTAACTAATAATCATATGATTCATGTGTAGATGTTAAACAACATGGATTCCACATTGTCTGATTGCACTACTGAGGCTGGCTGGGAGAGACATCCCGCTGCTCTGGAGACTATAGACTCTCATGCGTAATCTGCATAACTTGTGCAATAATACATGAAGGGAACTATTATCTTTTAAAATAAGCATATGATGAACTCATAGCTTAATCATGGTTCACGATCCTAATTCTGAAACTTAAACGGGTTGTAGACCTTATAACAAATGCTTTGGTGTTTGACAGAGATCAGCTGGAAGATGTTTGAAAAGGAGATGGGCATTGAGGGCCAGAGATTGTGGCATCCAATTGATTTTGTGCTCTGAATGCCGTCGCTTTAAACTTTTTCTGCGGATTGCTGTGAGAAGCAGTAGTCAATATTAATTGCAAGACAAGCACACAAAAACTTTGATAAAGGTCTAGAGACAAACAAACGGTTTTCAAACTAGGGCGGAGGGCAAGATTCAGTTCTTACCTTTCTTTCACCAAAATGTTCCTATTCTCTATTCTGTACATATGTGAACAATCAAACGATACCTAAGAAATCTGTTCTTTAATTCTTGTAGCTTATATATCAAGAATTGCAGGGATAGGGTGATTATTGGCAATGTAAACAAATATTTAAACCTCAGCACTCTCTCATAATGAGCCAACGCTTAGATTTATCCATCTTTAAATATATTCATTTGTAGCAGGAAGTTTTCAGTTCCAAATATTGGAATATACACTATATATTAAGTGACCGAATTTTGTTGGACAGAAAAAAACATCACTTTGAACATGGCAAGCTTAACGTATGTTGCAAAATGTGGAACTATGAATCAGTGCTTATACGCAGATATAAACATTTAAAATGTGAAATATCAAACACTGTTCCAATTGTCATTTGTTAATTGTTTCCTTGTTCTTATCCTTGCATAAGACTTATGTCCCAACTGTCCAGATTTTGATGGGACAGTCCCAATTTGAGGGTCTTGAAAGGGTGGGGCTTACACAAAAGTGGGGGGAGTTCACCTTAATGTGGGCGTTTCTTGGGGAATTGGATTCGGTTTGGGTGGATTGGGTGGGGCTTATTTTGTTTCAAAATCAAGTCTAAATGCTGTTAGGTATGCATGAGGTGACACAGTGATAAGCACAAAAACAAACATTAAGCATCCAGTAAACATGAAGATACAGTGACACATACAGAACACCCTGGTTATATGTCTGCAGCTAATTCTTCTTTTTTTCACCAGACACACTTGAAGGATGGGAAATCGCTGTCTTGGTTCTGTCCGTCTTAACACTTTTAAGTGTGTTAGGACTTGTTTGCGGGGTAAGGATCTAGTAATGCTGGCAGGACGTTCTGTAAACTGCATGGTATCTATAGACATTAGACATGTGTTGAGCAATCATTGGCTTTAATATGTTACTGGTGCATTTTGTGTCCAGGTTTCCATAGTGAGTAACTGTACTGGGTTTCCTGTTCTGATGTAAGTTATAATATAAGGTAAACAGGAAAACGCTCACAAGAGCATGTCTTAAAAAAATCAACTATTAGTGTAAATGTAATCGCCCCATACCACAGCAATCCAATGTATACATTATAGTAACAGGGCTAATAAGTTCCATTACTATGATGGAAGCTACAAAAAGTTTGTTTTTGTCTTGTTTCCCAGATGTTCTATTGAGATTGTGCATAGCTCTGTATGACTGTAGTATGGTAAAAGCAGAAGAGAGTTTTGCAAAATTATTTTCTCTTCTCTCCTCAAAGCTACCATGGCAGTGCCCATCTTTCCTTTTCAACTAAAATAATACCAACTGGACCTACCACCCTCCCTGAGATGTCAACTTGCTTAACCTATGCCACCCCCACCCTGAATTGTTTGATGTTGTCTTGTGAGCAATAGGGGATGTCATCTGCAGCTTTCTATCGCCTAAACCCCATCAATCACTTATCCCTTTGGGAGCGCTGAAGTCCCAGTCAGTTCTCCTATTCTGACTTCTCCTATAAGCAGTGGTGGGATTCAAATAAATTAACAACCGGTTCTCTGCCCTAGTGACCATTTTAAGTATACAAAAAAATATATATATCAAGAGGCAGTTATCTAGTTAAAACCAGGTGTGCGTGTGTGTATAAAATATTTCTTATTTTATGCTGCTAATATCAAGATAATAATAGTAATGAGACATGTTATGCCACACAGTAGTGCCCCCATTTCAAATTATACCACAGTAATTGCCCTCTTCATCACACTCTGCCATGTTGCTTTTGCCCCTCTTCACACTGTGCCATGCTGTTTTTACCCATCTTCACACTGTGCCATGCTGCTTTTACCCATCTTCACACTGTGCCATGCTGATTTTGCCCCTCTTCACACTGTGCCATGCTGCTTTTACCCCCTTTCACAGTGTGCCATGCTGCTTTTGCCCCCTTTCACAGTGTGCCATGCTGATTTTGCTCCCTCTTCACACTGTGCCATGCTGATTTTACCCCCTTTCACAGTGTGCCATGCTGCTTTTACCCCCTTTCACAGTGTGCCATGCTGCTTTTGCCCCCTTTCACAGTGTGCCATGCTGATTTTGCTCCCTCTTCACAGTGTGCCATGCTGCTTTTACCCCCTTTCACAGTGTGCCATGCTGCTTTTGCCCCCTTTCACAGTGTGCCATGCTGATTTTGCTCCCTCTTCACACTGTGCCATGCTGATTTTGCTCCCTCTTCACACTCTGTCATGCTGCTTCTACTCCCCATGCTTCCGTTCCTTCACTTACCTATTCTATCGGCTTCTTTCTCCTCTTTCATTCTCTTCTTGTCTTCTTGTCTTCTTGCTTGCTGGCTCCTCTCTGCGCTGAACCTCACTTTTTTTTTTAAAGTACACTGCTCCCCCCCACCAACAAAGAGGGTGGACCCTGGAGCAACCGGTTCGCCAAACTCACCTTAAAATTAGGTAGCGGTTCTGGCTAATCGGCGGAATCCCACCACTGCCTATAAGTCAGTGTATAGAATACAAACATTACAACGTTCCTCTCTTGGGATGTGTCTAATCTAATCTAAGAATGAGACCTCTATCTTTCACTGGGGGTATACTCTACATATAATGTTGAGCATTGCCTTTAAAGGAACCATTGCATTAAAATACATTTCTGTAAGCTTATTTCATAAGAAAAGAACTATACATAGCACTAATTACATTTATTGATTTGTTACTATGCTCCTCTTTCAATATTTTATTGATCTGTTTTGAAGGTGTGTTTTACTGGGATGTAAGCACCAAATTTAATTTTTGTTCTTGCGTATCCATATGAAAGCTGGTTTGAAGTATTTGGTCAGAGCAAAGGGATCTGGACGGGTTCTGTAAAAGGTCATAGCACCTATTTTTGAATATGAACCCCTGCTCACCTTAAATAATCCCTCTGAAAATGACAATGACTTTGTTTAAACAACCACATTCAGCGGCTGTTGTTATATATAAAATAGCAACGCAAAAAAAGTTTGAAACAATGTTTATACGTTTAGTTTTTATAAACTGCCGTTTCCGATATTATTACAGCTCTCAATGGTAGCCGGTAACCTAAAACTCAACACAAACAGTAATAGTTGCCAATATTTATTTCTGTCTTTCAGGTTTTCATGTTTACAAAGAAGAGAGATTCCTGCTAGTCTGCGCCACCTTCCTCTGCTTCTAAATATTATTTCCGGAGTACCTAGTACTCCATGAATTAGTGATTTTATGCTGCTCAAAATTATCATTTCTGTCCCGTTGATGCATGTGTGTTACATTCTTATTTTGCATTCCAAATTATTTTTTGTTTCTTATTGTAAAATTATGTATTTTCTATCAATATATCTATTTATCTTAGTAAAAAAAGTTATCATACCTTGAGAGAAGTTGAAATGTTTGACATTATATTTACATTTCATGTCCAGTTGAGTGAAGGCTATTGTGTTCTGTTATCAGCACTTTTTTTTTTTTAACAAAATGTGTCTGACTGCAGTGTCCTTAACTGGTATAATTTATAGAAAAGAGAATAAAATACAGAATCCACAGGCGCTCCACTCACATGCTATTAGTAGCTACCCCTGGGCGATACTACTACTTGCCCAAAAACAATAACAGCTATGAAAATATATAAAGGAACTGACAAGAGCTTCTGTTTCCACCAAGGGGTTAACCAATCATATGTCCACATCATATGTCCAATGGGGACATATGATTGGTTAACCCCTTGGTGGAAACTGAAGCACTTGTCAGTTCCTTTATATATTATCGCAGCTGTTAAAATTTATAGAAAGCCTGCGAAACAGGGACCAATTCAGGATTCATCATCCTCATCATCATCATTTTGTTTATATAGCGCCACTAATTCCGCAGCGCTGTACAGAGAACTCACTCACATCAGTCCCTGCCCCATAGGGGCTTACAGTCTAAATTCCCTAACATACACACACACACTGGATCAATTTGTTAGCAGCCACTTAACTTACCAGTATGTTTTTCGATTTTAGAGTGGATGATGGAGGGGTTCCCAAAACTAGGATGCCCTGTCCTGAAAAATATATCCAGCTCCTAAAAATATATATAATTACGAGAATTATTTCTGACTCAGATAAAAGGTTTATTTGGGAACTAAGTAAGACTAATTGAGTTAGCTCAATTCATAAAGTTCACAAGGTCATGTGACTCTGTGTAGCTGCCGCTTGATCTTGGCTTCTGTTCTGGGAGGCAATTCGAACACCTGATATCCCCCTAAACAGGTCACTGGGGTACTATATCCCCCCAAAATTATTAATTTACCTCCAATATTCGCTGTTGCAGATACATGTTTAAATACCTAATTGCAATAAAAAGTAGGGCTAATTAATTACACTTTCTTATATGGCACTTAGCTGGTAATGTTCCCTAATTGATCTTCATTCTCGTATGGACACATATTTTCATTCTTATGACTCTGCATTACTTTCATTAACTTATAGTGTCAGCAATATCAAGTTTGATTAGATTGAAAAATTAAAAACAAGTAGAAAAATAATATATATTGAATGTATATCTTGTATGTAAAAAAATAATAAACCAACAAAAATTAAAATAAAACATTTTGGTATTGTCACATCTATGACTTTTTACAAATTTGTTTATCAACTACAATTTTGACAATGACAAATATAAAACCAAAAGTAATACAAAACACAAAACCTCATGTATAATCATACATAGATACAGCCAGTAAACATCAGCATGAAGTTGTCGCCATTGCTACTATCATCATCACCATTTATTTATATAGCGCCACTAATTCCGCAGCGCTGTACAGAGAACTCATTCACATGAGTCCCTGCCCCATTGGAGTTTACAGTCTAAATGCTCTAATACACACACAGATAGAGAGAGAGAGAGAGAGAGAGACTAGGGTCAATTTGATACCAGCCAATTAACCTACTAGTATGTTTTTGGATTGTGGGAGGAAACCGGAACACCCGGAGAAAACTCACGCAAACACGGGGTGAACATACAAACTCCACACAGATAAGGCCATGGTCGGGAATCGAACTCATGAACCCAGTGCTGAGGCAGAAGTGCTAACCACTAAGCCACTGTGCTGCCCACTCACATTTAGGAGCATATCCTGCATTTGCTGCACCCACTCACATAGAAGTAGTCACAGTATATGCAATTTGATGTAGGCAACAAGATTAGCATCCTGTGAGACTCTATGGCACTGTCTATTTTAAAAATAGCTGATATTTCTTTACTATATGCTTGAAAAGTTATTCATTAACAACTTTCCTAAATTATTTCTTGAATATCTTATCATTATTTTTCACTAGTGGATCAGGGAAAGCTAAGCAACAACTCAGGTGTCGGCAAAATTCAATTTCAAAGCCAAAATTCTTACACTTGACCAACATTTACTTTTTATAAAGTGTCCAATCACAACTATTCACTTCTAAAAGCTCATGGAGAATACAGTACAGACTATATATCTGTCACCCCTGTATTTGGCATATTGCTTGCAAATGGGGTACACTTTCTTCTAATCTGAAGAGTTCCTCTCTGTGGTGTATTGAAGGCCAAGGGATCCTGTTAGAAGTTTTGGGTGCGGCTCCTCATGCACATCACTATATAAGAGATGCAGAATACAGGGGAAAAAATGCACCTTACAAAATAATGGAGGTTCTATCATGTATTCTATTACTAATTGAGAAAGCTCTATTGCCCATGCTAGACGGAACTCTGGTAGTCTGTCAGAGTTGTCATTATTATTATTATTATTATTATTATTATTATTATTATTATTATTATATTTTAGTCATAAGTTCTCACTCACAGCGTCTCTCAACACTGAAATATCTGCATGGAGGTAACATTTTTTATTGAAAATGGCCAACAGCAATTATTTTGCAACCAATACATCTATGGAGTGACAGTCACTCATCACCAAGACTTGTGGTTAACCTAACAGTATTTCTTACAAAAGACACAGTAAGAGCTCACTATTCTCCAAATATAAGTGACAAAACTGAGTATCAGTGGCGGAATTAGGGAATGTAGGTCCCAGGTGCAAAAATATAGGTGTCACACCATATATATTTAATGCATCTGTGCAGGGGGCAAGGGTGTATCCACCATAGGTGCAGG
Organism: Mixophyes fleayi; assembly: GCF_038048845.1. Taxonomy (NCBI): domain Eukaryota; kingdom Metazoa; phylum Chordata; class Amphibia; order Anura; family Limnodynastidae; genus Mixophyes; species Mixophyes fleayi. The sequence goes on from NC_134410.1 coordinate 18,216,283, forward strand.
GATGCAGCTGCTATGGGGCCCACAGCTGAGAGTGGTCCTCTTTCCCTGAAAAAGCACTATATGCGTATGTGAGTTTTTCACCAGTATACGGTACATGTGGGTCCTTACAAAACTTTGCTATGGGGCCCAGATCACAAAAAACTGAATTTCCTTTTAATGTTTTCAAGAATTGTGGGAAAATCCCAAACTACCACAGCTGGAAGTATTAGACAGATGGAAAAAATACAGTTGGACACATTCTAGAGCACTTTCCTAGTATATAGAACTGTATATGAAAGGGAGGACACAAGCCCATGATTGGCATTAGAACCTTGAACCACTACTGCCAAAAATGTTGCCATAAGAATGCTGTCATTATTATTTCTTTGATATAACAGAACTTAAATATAATAAAACAAAATCATTTATGTACCACACTGCAACTGTTTACTCTATTCATAATTTAAACACTAATAATTATTGAAGGTTTAAAACAGAGCCTCTGCTTCAGACTATGCTACCTAAAATAAGCTTAGTTGAGAGAGAATATAAATTTTATTGTGAATAATAAGTGTCCAGTCATAACTATGAAGACAAACTTGTCCCAAATGATACTTTTTTTAGTTCAAATACAGAAACATGGCAAACGGAATTAAAGCAGCAACAGGTCAGACTAAGATAGCAGCACTTAGCTTGACTGAGGATAATACTTCACAGAATAGAGTGGAAAGGATTAGGATATTTAGTGATATCGACTACCACTACTAATATGAATTTATACACCTTAGCGGGGGGAATTCAATTGGCCGCGTAGTTCATGAGAACATTGCGGCTGCGCATTTTTGCAGTTTTTCTGGTAAAAATATCCGCTCATTTTTGCTCACACCTCCATGGGTGATATTTCTGTCAAACAATTCCGCCCCCCCCCCCCCCCCCCGAGCGCGAGATGTCTCAATTAATTGAATCTCCCCCTTAAAATAAGATTTCATAGGATCCATCAAATTTACTGCTAACCCAGACTATCGGGAGGGGAATAAGGAAAGTTGGAAGCTACTTTGTGGATAATATCAGGTTACAATCAAGATATAAACATGTAACTACTTCAGTATACTCTCAGGGCAATACAAATTGGGCTATTCTTTGGCCCAGTGTCTTATCTCTTCCCAAGTGATCATCCCCCTGGAATGGTATAAGTAAGGGCTAAGAATGGGGCAAAGGCCACTAGCTGTTGAAAAATTACAAGCCATCATTGTGTATGACAAAGTAAGGGTACCTGGGCTCGTCCAGACCAGGAAATGGTTTAATGTACAGGACATTTTTTTAAAGCGTTACATAAAGTACGGTTCCTAGGATTCGCCTGTGATCGCTTTTGTGCTTTTCCCAGCTTACTACATTCATATGCATGTTGCCACAGGGTTCTGATTCCTCTTGGTCACTTTAGTTTAGCTGTTGTACCTCCTCCTGATGGGAATCCTTCTCCAACTGGAACAGCACAGGGCGGTCATACCTCCCAGGACTAAGACATAGAGAATTGTGACAAAATAAGCCCCACCCCAATAAGGCCAAGCACCGCCCAGATCCTCCTGCAAGTCCACCCAATTCAGCAGATGCTCTGCCTCTTTTTGAGTTTCTCAGTTCTGATTCGTCCAGCTAAAATTGTGGGAAGTATGAGTGGTTCTGAGTCTGCGGGGCCATATAATCAATTAACAACTGCTGGAGATGTTTCCATCTGTTGAATGACATTCTCCATACTCTACTGGGTGTTGTAAATTATACCGAAATTTATAATCCCGAAAACTGGAATAATGATAAAATAAAGCTGATTGCAATGATAACGACACAAAAGAAACAGCGGCTCTTGTAATTCACCTCACTTACAATGCAGAAAGTGAAATTTGGAGTTTTAACGCGGCAATACCAGGATGGTAACCCTAATCCTAACCCTAACCCTAATCCTAACCTTAATCCTTACCCTAACCCTAACCCTAACCTAACCTTAACCCTAACCCTAAGTTTATCTATGGGACAGGTCCTGGAATTATCACTTTAAGAGCATAAATCTCACTTTCTGCATTGTAAGTAACGTGAATTACAAGAGCTGGCATTTGCTGCATTTGGAATCTGTAGGAGCCATGCAGGAAGAGTGTCACACATGTGGTCTGTCATATTTATAGTAAGTGTGCATTTCCTCTGTGCCGTCATTATTGCAATCGGCTTTATTTTATCGTTACTCCAGTTGTCGGGATTATAAAGTTCGATATAATGAGTACCACGCTTGACATTCCGGCTTCCTACAGTACATTACTTGATTTGATTTGTTAATATATACACAACATAAAGGGTAGCCCAGGATAAAGGAGTCACATTTACTGAAGCAATCTACATGTAAGAGGTGTTTACCTCTAAATACTGTGTATTAATAAATGTTTACTTAAGGAAAATACATGATGAGGTATAGGTTTATACTTTCTTATACTGTATATAGGAAATATTTTTGCATTGCTACCTGAATATTGAACAAATATTTACTTTGGGGTTATAGAGAAAAAGACTGTACAACACGGATTACTTTATCTAGTAAGAGATTATTTGTACTGCAATATTTCTGTATATTTGTTGTTTTTTCTTATTGTTGTATTGGTAGAGTTGTGCCCCAAATTTTTCGTCCCCAGCCAAATAGTAAAACTTTCCAGTTATTAATTATCAAAAAATCAGATAACTCTCTATCATTCTGCTTCTGTACCACCTTGTGAGTAAATCTGATCTCTGGGAGATTGGATGTGAACACAAAATAGGGGATAAGTAGGTTAGAGATTTGAAACGTGTTAAGTTTAATAATCTCTGTCCGAGAATAGCCATCTCCTTCTCTCATGCTTCCCCCATCCCTTTTCCTACACACATACACAGTAATATAGTATACTTTGTATTAGCATCACACATAGTACATTTCGTTATTCTTTTGCATACACACACACACATCTTATACATCATGCATTACATCATTGTCTACATTATATGTTACAGAATGAGAAATATAAGAGAGAAAACCTAAGACAAAAGAGTGGAAGTGAGGAAAATAAAAACACCCTAGGAGTAATATTTATTTATTAAACATATTTTATTATTTTCAAATTGTGTATTCTAGATTGTTGGATTGGGGGAAACATGCAGGAGTTGAAAGATGTGCACAGAGTGTGTGATAAATAACAATGATGTCTATATAATAATATAATAATATTCATATTTTAGCCTTAAGGTCCCCAATTGGAGGCACATGAGTTTAGCATTACATAGTCCAGAACTACAAGGTCCACAATGCACTACAGAGACACAAGTAAGACATGTGGTGTAAAATGCATTGCCGTCAGAATAATATCCTTGTTACATATCCAATGTTACTTTCCAAAGGAGATCCCACCCTGACAGCTGTCATCTCTTCGCTTGCACAGACCGGTACACATGGGCTAAAAAAGAACAAAAAATAAAATAGTAAACAGAATGAAATATTGAACAACAACAGTTCATTTTACAAACAAAATACATCAAAATTAAAATATATTAATTCATTTTACAAAAAAAAAACTCAAATCGTAATTACATAAAAGTACTTTGCGAAATTAAAATTATATGCACATTTAATTTCACTGGGAATCAGTGGATGCAGTAAATCACAAAACATAGGAATTCAGTAATCAATCAGGTTCAAGGAGAGGTGGTGGGATGGAGAACTAATGTATTTCACTTTAGGAACTATTTTCCAGGATAAAGTGCCCTTCTGCTGCAAGGGCATATATTTGTTGGGGGGGTTAAGGTTTCAATAGTAAGCATGGGCCATGTGAGTTTGATGTGTAACGGGGGGTGAGCAGAAATTTTCAACTCTAGGGGGTAGATTTACTAAAGTTTTTAAAAGGAAAATGGAGTTGTTGCCCATGGCAACCAATCAGAATGTACTAGATAAATGATAGCTAGAATCTGATTGGTTGCTATGGGCAACACCTGAACTTTTCCTATATAGAAGCTTTAGTAAATCAGCTCTTAGGCCTCAAGTATGTCCAACATTAATTTCATTAGTTCTTACTCTATTTAACTTGGTCAATAATTATCCAAACTGTTCCCAAATCTTGAGAAAAACATGTTGAGGAGAACTGGAGTGAAAAAACAATGTTTAAAGGAATAGAACTACCATGCAAGATTTTAATTCCAAGTCCAGATTTTACAATGTATCCACGATCACATGCACTTGTCTCTTGTCACATGAAGTTGCCTCCTGGGTGCTTTTCATCGTAATTACAGGTGGGAAAAACAAGCAAACTTCTGACATTTCCAATGAATTTAAATACGATTACCCTCTGACTTGTCCCTACTCCATAAATTACTATAATCCCTAATTCCTGCATGAAACTTAAATTAACATACATTGGTAATGGTAGGCCAGATCTGTCCGAAAGGGCCATGGTCACAGCGTGTAGCCGTGTCCCGCTGGTTGTTTAGATTTATCATACTGAGAATTCTAGTGGTTAAGTAGTATATTAAGCCGAGGAAATATTGTGAGACTGGAAGGTGAACGTGGCAAATATAACTGGACTGAGAAGTGGGAGGGGAGGAAGGGGCTTTACCATGGGTGGATCAGTTAAATTATCACTATCATCATCAGCTATTTATAGCGCAACTAATTCCGCAGCACTGAACAGAGAACTCATTCACATCAGTCCCTGCCCCATTGGAGCTTACAGTCTAAATCCCCTAATATACACATACACAGGCAGAGAGATTAGTGTAAATTTTAATAGCAGCCAATTAACCTACTAGTATGTTTTTGGAGTGTAGGTGGAAACCGGTGCACCCGGAGGAAACCTACACAAACATGGGGAGAACATACAAACTCCACACAGATAAGGCCATGGTCGGGAATCGAACTCATGACCCCAGTGCTGTGAGGCAGAAGTGCTAACCACTAAGCCACCGTGCTGCTCTCCCCTGTCACATGATGCCTTGCCAGCCAATTGGTTGCTTACTTGTAGTTTAAACTATGCAGTTTTAGCTATTAGAAACTTACCACAATGCAGCAGCTGAGCAAAAGACTGGCTAGAAGTATGCTCAACATAACAAGGACAGCAATGGCCCAACCCGGTGTATCTGTGAGAGAGAAATGCAGGGTAATCACAAACCGTATCATATTGGTCTCATGATAGGACAGTCATATTGGATCATGCATAAGTCTAATTAGGGCTTCCACCTCTTTCAGAAGATGTCACAAATAATCTAGTCAGTGACATTGGTCATATATATTTCTAACATACCCTGAAATACGCTATAATAAACACTTGTTTGTATGTATATTGCTGATTATGGAGAGGGTAGGATAAGATTAAGGACATATGGATGTGCAGAGCCACATTCTGTTTAGAACGCAGAAAGCATCATTGTTCCCTACAAAAAAATGAGGGTTTCTTGCAGACACATAGGGTGAACAAGACCATGCAGAAGAACTATTATACAATATACAGCATTCATTCAACATGCTAATGCTCTCTACATTTTAAACTTAATAAATGGAGCTAAGTCCCAAGTCTCCACACACTCAAATAATCAAGTTGTGAATAAAGAGAGTTGGTTTGAAGCCCTGATGTTGGGGAAGAACCCTATTGTCTTTTTTTATGGACACTGGATTATAGATTGTTTTGAAATGCGCTTGATTTATAGTCTTGTGTGTATATATATCATGTATGCTTTGCATATAAGAAGACTTTAATGCTATTTTCCTAAACAGAACATAAGAGTAGAATTCCCTCCTATTATTATTATCATAGATCTGTAAGATACCACAGTGTTTTGCAGCAATGTATTGTGGGGAAAACAGGTTACACATAAAATAGGGACCTACAAGGTAGACAAAATAAATGCTGCTCATAAAAGATCTTATTTACTAATTGGAGGAGGGCACAGCTGAAACAGTAGGAACGGGTGTGGCTCATAGTGGAGAGGGCTGTTGTGAGGTTTTGTAAAATTCAGTGTTTGCAAGTGTATATATGAGCTGGACAGCCCTGGAAATAAGTACACAGTGTTAGTGTCTAACAGGAGTTTTCTAATTAAACCTTGATTGACAACATCATATCTGATTGAGCTGAAATCCAGTAAAAAACATAGAAATTGCTCTCTACCCACTTAAACTCTTCTACTTTATTGACTTTCCACCTCCACGAAATAACAAAGAGCATTTGAGAGCTCTGTAGTTGATGGAGCTCATGAACTGTTTATATCTATTTATAAATTGTCCTATGTGTATTGTTGTCAGACCTCATTAAGATTTTTTATGAAAGAGTTTCTGCTCTACAATGTGCTTCTACATTTGGCTGTCACATCAAAGAGATACATTGTGACAGTGATACATACCTTTGGTGTTGGTGCAGTTATTTGCCTCTGTAAGAAAAGTGCAGAATTATTACAAAAAATTATTAAAATAAAAGATGGTCAGGAGATGTAAAATAATTCTAAATAATATTATAGTAACATTGACAAAAACAGCTTTGGTGCAAATTGTGCTATACAAATATTATGCAAACAGAAAAGACTTACAACGCTACCAACAGCCAGCAACTCCAGGGCACTGTGTAGCTTTTACCTGTGGAGCTGGCGGTAATTCTGCCAGAGTTTGCAAATAACAGCGTAAACACAATAGTTACATTATAGGGGGGAATTCAATTAGCTGCAAAGTGTCTCACAGACGTTCCAGAGACACTTTGCGGCGGAGATTTCTGTAAAATCTCCGCTCATTTTTCCTCGCACCCCATGCGCCCCTTCCCCAGACAAAAATCTTTTTCGTATCCAAAATTATGGGGTAGTAAGGCAACCCGGAGGTTTCGGTGGCAGCATCCAATTCCCTTTTCCCCTGTTCTGGTGGAGCGTGAGCCCAGCAAAAAAAGCAATAGAACCAGAATCCAAATATAACCTAAAGTAATACCTAACCTAAAGTAATAAACACCTGTAGTGCCAATTGTGTACACCCAATCTAAATATAACATACAGCACACAAAAAAAAGGAGTAACTTTGCACCTTGACAAAACAATGTTGCATTGGAGGTAAATTTAAAATGTGATGGCAGATCTATAGTTGGGGTAGGGCGTGTCCTAGACCAACTTTAAATTTCAGTGCACAAATGCAGCTATCATTTATTTGCACCTCTTGCATTGTAACATGGTTTTGTCCAGGAGAAAACTTACTCATTTTGTTTGCATTACTTTACTTAATAAATCAGGCCCACAAACTGTAAAAGAGACATCGGGCTTGATTCTTTAAGGGACGCATACTGAACGCATGTGAATCAGGTATACATACGCCCGGATTCAACAAGAAGTGGATATGAAGATGCGGATGGTAGTGAATACAAGTGAAGGTCCAATCTCTACTCTACTAGACAGGACGCTGTAGGTTATGTCCAATACATATGTGGAATATAAACTCACAACAAAACGAACAGAAAATTAAAAAAAAATATTCAATGAATGTTCTATGTTAATAAGATAGTCATTAGTGACAAAATATTAAATACATATTCATGAACAATTAATGTTTACTATGCATAAAATCAATTATTATTGTTCCTCCTGATTGCAAACACATGCTCTATCATGCATACACATCTGTCATCTGTCATTCGGCAGTTAGACTAGAGCTGTAGCTGAAGCAAGTGATACGGCTGAGAGACATGTACTTTGAGATGCCCAGAGCTTGAATCGGACATTGCTGCATGCACTCGAGATTGACACGCCATTACTCTACATTGTCTGCAGGCCATTGCTCCTTCCCTGTCCCATTCCCTCCCTGGAATCATAGGCTGTAGTAAGTGCCCTTTGTGCTCGAAGGTGAATTGGATGTTTCTGCATTCTGTGGTCTATGGTCCAGTTATGGGCAGCACAGAGTAATTTTGTGGATTATGTGCATAAAATTGCCATTTGTATCCCTTAAGGAATCAGGCACCATTGTGTGTTTAGCTATGGACATGTTGTCTCCTATCAACCTTGTACTCAAAGTAGCTTCCTCTTTGCTTAGTGCTCATCCAAAACCTGATTATTGCGTGCATGAAAAATATAGACATAAGAAAGTTGGTAATAGCAAAGAAATCGCCGGGTTAATAATGGATGTGGAATTCTTCTGTTGCTACTTTCAAGCAGAAGAAACCCTGAGTATATTCAGTTTGGAACCTATGTCCCCAAGGCAGGTTCCATGTCTAACTACTCTCATAGGCTCCAGTGGTGGTATAAGATCAACCTTTCACTGGTGGGTCATGCAGCAGTAACTCCAACTAACCCTTACACCCAAGGCACCATTATCCTACAAATATCTTACCTGCCCCTTGAAGACTCAGTACTGCACATAGAACCAGCGCCAACACTCCAGATTTTCCCAGAAAGGTTTCAGCTGCCATGTTAATTCCCAACTCACTTCAGTGACGGAGAGTGATCTTATGATAATCCCACAAGGTTTGATACACTTGTCCCTGACATCTACATTTTTATACTCCACACAGAACAATGACGCATGGCAATCACGTCTGTACCCAAAGCATTCCCAAATATGAGTGTTAGAATTGTAACTGAATAATTACAGAGTTCAGCAGGTAGAGATTTTATTTTAGATTTTATTGCGGTACAATTTTACACAAAGGTCTGTGCAATTGTCTTAATTGCATTATGCTTTTATGAGGCATATGCAAATTGCAATCAAACAACTTAATATACATTTTTCCAATAACATAGTTGCCAAATAATTTGGCAAATAATTTCCAGGAGCAAGTTCCTGTTAAGCAGGTGCATCTAGACTGTCTACCAGTCTGGGTGAGTCTTGTAGAAATACAATCCCCATCATGTTGTGTATACTGAATTTGATAAAATAGTACTTTTTTGTATTGTAAGCATTCTTTTTCAGTATGTATTAACATTTAAACCTTAGATAATAAGGAATGAATGCCAAGAAGTGCATCTAACATGTAAATATTGTTTAGGGTGTATTTGGTAAATATAAAAATAGGGACAATCCTAGAGAGAAATACTGTATTTCCAGGGACAAATCTGTAAATATTGGACAGTTGGTAACTATGCAATAAAATGCCAATCTTAGGGCAATGTTTCAGTTCACCGCCCTTTGCCTAACATCACCCTCTGAGTAGGATGCTTTGGAAGATGGCTGGGCCACTTGTATTTTAAAAAAATATTTTAAAATATTTTGAATTGAATGCTGTAACTGTGCGTCTCTGCCGAAAGAGTCAGATTAGAAGAATAGAACGAGACAAGGGGGTAAATGTATTAATGTCCGGATTCTTCAACTCCGGCGTGTTCAGCGTCTTCGGCGATTAAATTTAAAGCGGCACTGCCTTGTAAAGGGAAGTTTCCCTTTATAAGGCAGCGCTGCTTTAAATTTAATCGCCGAAGACGCTGAACACGCCGGAGTTGAAGAATTCCGACATTAATACATTTACCCCCAGATCTCTGATGGCCTCCAGCAGAGGAGACCAGGGGGTAAATGTATCAAGCTGAGAGTTTTCCGGCGGGTTTGAAAAACCAATCAGAATCTAGCTATCATTTATATTTATCATTCTACAAAATGACAACTAGAATCTGATTGGTTGCTATAGGCAACATCTCCACTTTTCAAACCCGCCGGAAAACTCTCAGCTTGATACATTTACCCCCAGATCTCAACCAGCCTCCATCCTGCAGAGCATTTCTACATGCAGTCTGATCAATGTGAAGAAACAATTTATGGACACATACACACACCTGCAAAAGTGACACTTAATAAAAAACAGTCCCAAGGTCCCCCCACTATTATTATTATTATTATCGTAAACTTGTAAGGCACCACAGGGCTCCGCAGCGCCGTACAGTAGGGAAAACAGTACATACATAAAACAGGGACTTACATGGTAAACAAAATAAATGCAGACATGAAAACAAAGGCTATGAAGGACCCTGCTCAATAGGGAGTTTGCATTGAACAGTTGAAACAGTTGAAACAAGAAGAGCAAATGTGGTTCAGAGTAGAGATTGAGACAGTTGTGAGGGTGAATTAGTGAATAATGTTATCGTGATAAGGTCTCCTCTAAAAAAAGAGATGGGATTTCAAAGAGCATCTGCAAATTTAAAGGTTGTGGAAAAGTCTGATTGAGCAAGGTAGGGAATTCCATAAGTGGGGAGCAGCACGGGAGAAGTCTTGTTGGTGGAAGTGAGAGGTGGTTACCAGAGACAAGGCGAAGGTCAAAGGTAGATCTAAGAGGGCGGGAGGGAGAGTATTTTGATATGAGATTTGAGATGTATGCACGGATAGTGGTGTTGAGAGCTTAGTAGGTAAGGGTGAGTCATTTGAATTTGATTCTGTAGAACACAGGGACCTAGTGTAGGGATTTGCAAAGTGGTACAGCAAATGTGGAGCGGTGAGAGAGGAAGATCAGTTTTGCAGCAGCATTGAGGATGGATTGGAGTGTGTGCAATAGTCAAGAAGGGAGATGATGAGAGAATGGATAGTAGTTTTGGTTGCATGTTGAGTAATAAAAGAGTGTACTCTGGCATTGTTTTTAATGTGGCGTCGACAGGACTGGGAGAGAGTCTGGATGTGAGCAATAAAGCACAGGGTGAAGTCCAGTGTGATACCAAGGCTGCGGGCTTGGGAGACTAAGAAAATTGTGGTGCTATTGACAGTGATGGAGATTGAGGGCAGGTCATGACTCTTGCAGGAGGGAAGATTTTATGCTCTGTTTTTGACATGTTGAGCTTTAGGTAGCATTGCGACATCCATGTGGAGATAGCAGTAAGACAGTTGGTTACACGAAGGAGAGTGATCAAGGGTAGAGATATAGATTTGGGTGTCATCAGCATAGTGGTGGTATTGGAGGCCGAATGAGCGAATTAGTGCCCCAAGAGATTGTGCTAGAAGTAGAAACACTAAATGAGCAGTTTGATGGGTAGGAAGTGAACCAGGAAAGAACTGTATCATGAAGGCCAATGGAGTGAAGGGTGTGTAGTAGAAGAGGGTGATCTACAGTGTCAAAAGCAGCAGAGAGGTCTAGGAGAATGAGTATGGAGAAATGACCCTTAGACTTTGCAGTAAGTAGATCATTGATCACTTTTTAGAGAGCAGTTTCAGGGGAATGCTGGGGACGGAAGCCTGATTGTAGATAGTCGAGAATGGAAAGAGAGGAGAGAAAGCGAGATAGGTGTTTGTACACTAATCCCTCAAATAGTTTGGAGGCAAAGGGGAGTAGGGAAATATGCGGTAGTTGGAGATAGAGGCTGGATCGAGAGATGGCTTCTTTAGAATATGTGAGATGAGCGTATGTTTAAAGAAGTATCTCTTGATTTATTCAAGCCATAAAAAGCAAAAAGTTTAGTTTGTAGAGGTTGCTCCCCAGTGAGGAGTGCACCTTTATGTGCACTGAGCCGACCACAACTATATTTTCTATTAGTGTCTTAAATGGGTTTACACCATCAAGCCACTTTCATTTATTGGTCTGATTATTGTATTTGTTTATTTTTCAATATTTTGTACCTTAGAACTAATTTAATAAAACTCTTCCCATTTTTATTTTCTGGGGGTGTGTGGGTTCATTCCATACCACAAAATTGAACTACATTTAGTGTTAAATGTACAATTTTAAATATATACATTACATACAATACAACAATACAAAACCATGCAGCAGATGTATTTCATACTGTGGGCCTGATTTATTAACGCAGGCAAAGTGTATTGTGTTAAGAAGGACACGTAATTCGGGAATAACACATCCGTATTCAACAAGGAACGATTCTGAAGAAATGCCGCTTATTGAATATGGGTGTAGGTACCCTCTGCATATTCAGCACTTCCTGTATTGAGACAGACACAACACAACACAAAAAAAACTAAAAAAAACAAAATAACAATATTAAAAAAAAAAGTTTAGTCCATTCCTGGGCACGAGCAGTGCAATTTTATGCAAAATACGTCACGTGTTGGCATTTAAGTTTCTTAATGAATCAGACCCAGTATGTCTACAATTTAAAATAAACAAACAAACATACATTTTAGATACAATATATATTTTATTATTAAACACTAAAAATTCCTTGATATGATGAGTAAGAGCATCTCTGCTCTGTCACTGTGCACTATAATTAATTTTACTACCACATTCTTCACGTAGGTAGGACGCATTGGCTCAGTTTAATGTCACTATTAACATATTTTTTAAAATTCTTTATCTTTACTGAAGAGAGGATTAATCTGACAGCCAGTGCTTTTTTTTGGAAGAAAAAAGGCGCCGAAACTCACCTCTTTCTGCCCCCTCATTTTTCTGTAGCCCTCTCTTTCTGCCCCCCCCCTTGTTTTTCTGTATTCCTCTCTTTCTGCCCCCTCGTTTTTTTTTGTAGCCCTCTCTTTCTGCCCCCTCATTTTTCTGTATTCCTCTCTTTCTGCCCCCATTTTTTTTTATGTAGCCCTCTCTTTCTATCCCCCTCATTTTTCTGAATTCCTCTTTCTGTCCCCCTCGTTTTTTAGTAGCCCTCTCTTTCTGTTGCTCTCCCCGCTTCCTGTAGTCTGTACTTACCTTCTATGCTTCTTTTCTCAATTCTCTGCTTGTTTGATTGATCGCGGCTCCTCTCCCTGGCAGCGTCGTGATGTCACAACGCTGCCGAAACCGGAAGCCAGCACAGGACACACACTAAGATGCGGTGCTGCACTGTAGCAGCACCGCAAAAAAATAAATAATTATAGAAGTCGCAAACAGTACATGTTCAAAGTTAATTTTAAAACTTGGAAAATCCGTCGAAAAAAGGTGCCGGAGAACATACAAACTCCACACAGATAAAGCCATGGTCAGGAATCGAACTGACCATAACCCCATTGCTGTGAGGCAGAAGTGCTAACCCCTAAGCCACCATGCTGCCCTAATAATAAAGCATGGTTAGGTGTAGGATTAAAAAAATGCCAGATGGGTTTCCCAGGACAGGTATGCTTTTTGCCACCGGTAACCTAATACTCAACAATTCTTTTTTTTTCTAGAAGTCTCTTGAACACTTATGAATGATATCATATTGTGGATTATCACGATCGGTGAGAATAGATTTTTGACGATTGTTTCTTTTTAATTATTTGTGAATAGACTGGTGACATTGAAGACAGGATGTTTTTCAATACAATACAAAAAAAGCAACAACCAATGGGCGCTAGCGGGTAAATATTTTAGGGTGCTCAATCAACCGCAGCTGCAACAATAAGAAAATACTGAATTACTGATAATTTGAACTCAAATAACGAAACACAGAAAATCGCTGGTTGAAAATAAAACAAAATTAAAAATAACTTAAACTTTGCATTTATTAGTATAAATTATTAAAATTATTTGGATAATCAAATAATGATAGCCATACAATAAATTAATCACAATATAGGCAAGTGAAAAGCAGAAAAGACAATAATAAAAACTATAATACTATGAGTCCCAGATGGTAATAAGGATGTCTTTAGGTCATTCTTGTAAATACAAATCATTGGACCTCCATATGTCCAGAATCATTTCAATAATTGATGATATTGGATCAATAAATAGCCAGACTAGAAAAGATGGTATACAACTCTATGGCAGAAATCGTTATCTAGGAATAATTCCATGTAAGGGTTAAGTCCAGAGACAGACTGAGGACACTTGATGTAAGGTTAAACTGCAAACCTCAATGAGCTCTTAGATTTAGATGAAATGATGCTATATGGAACACTTCTTATTCCATGTATAAGGTGTCAGAAGATCAAAAATCCAGCCATCTATATTAGGGAATGATCCCATTAATATTCAGAGTACACAAACAGTCCATTAGGCAACGATTAAGAAACCAAAAAACATCACTGTCCACAGTATTGTGTTTTTCTGTACCTTATGTCAAATAGAAAAACTCGCTTCTATGAAGCTGAAAAAGATCCGGATATATGAAGACCACAATGACTCGGATATTGATAGAAGAGTAAATTGATCCACTTGCCAAAACAATGTTAACCTGACGCGTTTCTCCGCCTCTATTGGGGCGGTTTCATCAGAGGTATGATATCATATTGAGGATTATCAGGATCAGTGAGACTAGATTCATAATGATCGCTTCTTTTTAATTATTTGTGAATAGACTGGTGACATTGAAGACAGGATGTTTTTCAATACAAGGCAAAGATGTTGTATTACACGCCAAACCTATGTTGCCTTCAAGGAGTTTCTGCAAAATAGTGTAGTATGGCCATAATTTAATCAGTGCACTGACAGTCAGAAATAAATTGGAGAGTATCCACAGATATCTTCAGCAGGAGACAAAATTAGTGATCAGTTCTGGACCTGAATCTCCATATCGTCATTCAATATAGCTGCCTTTCCTGGTCACCACCAGCTCCTTTCTGTATGTAGTGACATAGAAATGTATATAGTAGTAACAAATATAAGTTGATCTTGGGGAGCCACCTTGATACCAATGTAATATGTAGGCTCAGGGTTGCTTTAGTCTTGCCCTCACTATTTGACTACATGAGCATCAACATGGACTGTTTGTCAGTTATAGTAGCTGTCTAAATTTGGAGTACTGTTCAGTTATGTCCTTGCACAGCACTCCACTGAGAATGCACAAATAGGTAGTGTACAATCTTAACTATATCAGATGTTCTGGAGTCTCCAGTTTAGATTTTGCATTGGGGCCTATGAACCTTCAACTATACTACTGGCTATATGATATGATGTGATTTGGGAGTGTTTTGCCATTTATATTGGATATGGATGGGAGCACAAGTTGTATGTGAGGAGTGACCACAGGAAGCTTGGTGTCTGGAATGACCCAGTGTGTGGCCTATTCAGTATTTAAAGAAAATCTTTTAAAAAAATTAAATGTATCTATGAGATTTCTGTGTGTTGTTCCAATTATTTTGTACTGGTTGTCATCTCTGATAAACTTATTTTTTACTATACATACTAATTATTAGTTTATTAGGGAACACACGAAGTCCATTGAATTGTCTTTCAATGACCATTGGGTGAGTGGTTTGAATTGTATCCTAATTGTATCATTATATTTATCCTTTTGAGATGTGTTCTTGAGGACTTAAAATGAGAGTCTTAAAGTGTATTCTAAATATATAAGAACACACATCAAGACACTCACCCAAAATCCATGAGAATACACTCCAAGCATATAGACATCAGTCCATTAAAGTATACTTCATGTAGTTCACCAATTGTTCATTTCAACACATTTGAAGGTCTTTACCCTAAATCTATTAGGATACAATATGATGCTCTTACCATAACAAAGAAACATCAAAGTAAATCAGAGAAATGGAAAACATTAAAGGCTGACATGAAATACAATCATACAACCATTTATGACCCTTTCTTGTGTTTTCCAAGGGCCACATGCTATTAGAATAAATAATAGATAATAGAGTAAACTAACCACCTGCTGATTTGCCCACAGTTAATTTATACATTCTGAATATGCTTATAGATGATTGTGTGCCCCATAGCAAAATTATGTAAGCCCCCTTATGTACATCATATGCCACTGTGTAGTCTGCAACGCGCCATTGGAAAGGGCATGAAAAATGCATATACAATGGTCTTTGCCAGTGGAGGTGACCTTCATTCATGGTATTCTCTTGTCATTTCCCCCTCTCATCTAAATTATTCTCTTGTCACTTTCCCCTCTCATCCAAGTTATTCTCTTGTCACCTTCCCCACTCATCCATGTTATTCTCTTGGCACCTCCCCCTCTCATCCAAATTACTCTATTGTCACCTCCCTTCTCATCCATGTTATTCTCTAGTCACCTCCCCTTCTCATCCATGTTATTCTCTTGGAAACTCCCCCTCTCATCCATATTATTCTCTTGTCATCTACCCCTCTCATCCATATTATTCTCTTGTCATCTACCCCTCTCATCCATGTTATTCTCTTGTCATCTACCCCTCTCATCCATGTTATTCTCTTGTCACGTCCCCCTCTCATCCATATTATTCTCTTGTCACCTCCCCCTCTCATCCATATTATTCTCTTGTCATATACCCCTCTCATCCATATTATTCTCTTGGAACCTCCCCCTCTCATCCATATTATTCTCTTGTCATCTACCCCTCTCATCCATGTTATTCTCTTATCACCTCCCCCTCTCATCCAAGTTATTTTCCTGTCATAGCCTCCACTTGTGTTATATCCATGTTATTCTTCTCTCATTTCCCCCACTTGACCCTGACCTTTAGCACGGCCTATTCAGTATGTAGAGGAATTATATCATTAGAGTACATCATATCTATCATATCCCTGTGTTCTTTGATGGGGTAAATTAACCATATATTTTAAATATACCCTGTCTGCCTCTAAATATTTAGCTATGCATGTATTAAAATGATAAGGATAAATAAAAAGTGTTAAGCAGTTTTCTTGTAGTTGTTAAGGAATAACTTCAACGATGTTTGCTATTTTTGATAATCAAATAGAGTCTCACAAAATATATGTTAGTTTCAAATTACATTTTATTTAATAAATATATAAACAATTTTTTTCACCATATGCCACTTATAAAACAGGCATTACGCAGATCGAAGCTACAGACTTAGCAATTCCCAAATACATTTTATATGACCAGAAAAGAGGTAGAAAGCAATAGATTTTAGTTTGTAGAAGTTATTATTGTGTTTTGAAATACATGAATAACACTTGTGTTATTTACATATCTCTTCAGCTTTAACCTCCATAATTGAGGCACATGCGCTGAAGATCATCCATAGTTCAGGACCGAGAGGCCAGAAGGTCGCTGCAGATTCACAAAGAGACAGGAAATAGATACACGGTACATGGAATCAAGGATGAGAGTTTATTGAGGTCACTTCCCAAGGGAAAAACCACCCTGGCAGCCGTCATCTCTTTTCTTGCACATAAAGGGCTGAAAAACAAATAGAATTGTCCTCATTGTGGTTAATTAGCAAAAATAATTCTGCTTCTATTACTGGATAAGCAAAACAATGGTTTAGAAAAATCCCCAAAAACTTTATGCAGGTATGTAATAAGCAGACAAAAAGCAAATATATATCTGGATGTTCATGGTTACAACAGCTGTATAGATTTTAAATTGGTACAAGCAAATCACATGTTCTGTAATCCAGAGTAAGAAATCATACATTAGATTTGTTTGCAGTATCCCGAAAGAGGACCGCTCATAGCTCTGGAAAGACCCTCAACATCCACACAGTGGAGGATCTAGAGAGAATTAGAGGCACTTCCACCCAGAAAAAGTAGTTAAAAGTAGAATGTGGATCTCTGTGGTAAAGGAACTACCTGTTTGATGGTGGATATATCAATTTAGGAGATCTTTGAAGAAGGTTAACCTTATACAACGGTGTATCACTAGGCTTAAAGGTTGTGTCTGCGCCAAGGAGGGTGTCTCTGTTCAATGGGATGAATTTATATTCTTTATGGAATGGGAGGACCAGCTTCCATTGTGTGTCTAGAGCTGCATTATATGACAAAAGAAGGGGTGCAGGAGAATTGGATGGATCCAACCTCAGACTATGTAGCGGGTGTCTCTTTCTTTTATGTAATACACAGTAAGATGGGACAGGTGACCCACAGTAATCCCAAAAAACAAAAAACTTTAAACCCTTACCACAATGCCGCAGCTGCATATACATCCGAGCAGAAGTAAGGCCACCATCACAATGATTGCAATTCCCCAACCGGGTACATCTGAGAAGGAGACATGTGGATGTTGTTAATTATCACACAGTGTTCATGGAATAGTCTTAATGCACCCATAAAGATCACAGAGTAGAGGTGAATTATGTGTTCAAAGCTACATTTACTGTTACATAGCCCCAACATTTCCATTGGCTAAGTCACTATTCTTTAATGATAAAGCTGACATCCCGACTGGTTTAATACTATAATCTAAAGTTTTACGCTATGATTGTAATGATATTTTCTTTTTCTTGCACTAACTCCCGTGTCCTGGCTCTCTCTCCCAGTTAGTACCACCCTATTTGTGTCTCCCCCTTTCCTTTAGGAAGTAAGCTCTCAGGAGCAGGGCCCTCTTTCCTTGTGTGCTCCTTCTACTATTCCATCACCCTCTGTACCTCTTGGCCGGCTTCCCTAGCCCTGTTTTCTTTAGCTTCGGCCTACTTATCGCTGATTTCTACCATCCCTTTCACTAACCGTGCCAGAAATAATTTGATTTGCTTTACCTTGTTACCTGTGTTTGTATATATTTTTGTTCTTTCTGTATCATGTTGTGTCTTGGGTCTCTGTTTTCTGTATATGTAATGTACGGTGCTGCGGACCCTTTGTGGGGCCTTATAAGTTAAAGATAATAATAATAATGATGGACAATATACATACCTGTATTAGTACAATTCTGTGCCTCTGTAACAAAGAAGATACCAACATGTGATAAGTATTGCATACAGAAGTAAATAAAATAAAAAGTATTGACTTAATTAATGTTCTGAATGACAAAACCCAATACTTTTATTGTACTTATATGGAAATTCTGCTTGCTTGATATTTTAGATTATGCGATACTGATCTAAAATATGCATTAGAAATTCCAAAACTGGAATTTGTATTTTCATTACTTTGCTACATACAGTACTAGAAAATAACGCTGCCATGCAGTCTAAAAAGCACCTTATGTTCAAAGTGCTCCATAATTCAACATTGGTTGACTTATTCAGTTATATTTATCCGTTACTATTTTTAGATTATAAATTTGCAAACATAGGTGCTCTTTTTTTTCCTTTGCAGGAGATTATTACGTTATTTTAAATGCCATTTAAATACATTCTAAACAAATTGCACCTACAATAAAATAGCACAAAAATAACTATTTGAAGCATTCTATGTTTTTTAGAAAAGCAAATTAATCAAGGTAATATAGCAATTTAAAACTTTTATTTTGTCCATCTAGCTAACAGACGTACTACTATTTTCAAATATAGTTCTAATTTATTGAGACACACCTAACCCTACTTGTACACGTTTTTGTGTTTAAAGTTACTAGTTTATAATATAGCAATTTAAATTTAAACTCTATTTATCCTGCCCACAGACCAATACACACAAAACAAATCTTACCTGCTCCTTGCAGACTCAGTATTACACAAATGGCAAGAGCCCACAGTGCTGATTTTCCCAGGGATCTTGCAGCCACCATGTTGATTCCAAACTTACTCAGGAAGTGTTTTTAGTGCTGAAAGTTATTCCTAAGTTCCGAACATCAATTGTCCTGGAACCTTTTGCTTTATATACTCTACTGGCACAGAACAATTAGATAATGCAATATCGTGTGTAAGGCAAACCCAATTGTATGAGTGGTTGAATAAATACTGAATAATTATAGACTTCAGCTGACTGGTACGTTTTTAGTTTTTATTGCTGAGAACATAACATTCTCCATTCAGATATATTTATAATTTAGGTCAAGTGTTTCCATTGTACACTAAGGCTAATAACTAGACATGTGACAAATGCAATAAAATTATATCAATTGCGTATTTTCTTTTACTAGCAATCCTGCATAGCAATGGCATACATGTTATGTTTGTTTACATATTGCATTAAGTACAGGAATTTGCATACAGCAAATCATAAAGGATCTATGTTACAAGTTCTCTTTTTAGTTTGTATTAGCTTACAAGTGTTCAAAGATATGGGGGTAAATGTATCAATATGCGGGTTCTTCAACACCCGCGTGTTCAGCCTCTTCCGCGATTAAATTTCAAGCGGCGCTGCATTGTAAAGGGAAGTTAACCCATTTAATCGCGGAAGAGGCTGAACACGCGGGTGTTGAAGAACCCGCATATTGATACATTTACCCCATGGTGTACACAGTGGTCTAGGAGGAAGTTTAGAAGTGACGGTATGAAAAATGTGATGGGTGATGTGAGTGAAAGGAATTTTATAGTTTTATAATGAAGACAGTAGAAGAAGTGGCGGTATGAAATACCACCATATACACCCCCATTTCGACCACTGGGTATACACAGGACAAATATGGAATTATAAAAGGATCTGAAAATGTATTAATTACTATTTAATGTAGTTTGTATTATCTTATTTATATATACTGTCAGCAACAGAAATTTGGCAAAGGTGGAAACACAGTGTTTTTGTAGCTAAATGCAAGTTAAACCACAATTTTTTCTTTGACCCATACAGGTTCATTTCCACAGCATTGTTTTAGCAGAATATGTATATTAATAGACAAGCAGATTTGAGCACAGAATTCATTTGAAACCCCAGGCAGGTGACCAAATTAGAGATCAAACAAAGTCATCAAATTACATAGGTCCTTGTGATAGGATGGACCTCCAATGCCACCCTGTCTGTGTGTTGCTGGGGACCGACTGGGCTTGCCTTGCCACCGTGCCCTTTCTTTCTCCCAAATGTGTCCTCTAGTTGCAGTAGAAGGGGCTTTTCTTGCTGCCACCACTAGGTTCATTAGGGCAACCTAGAACAGCGTCCTTCTGGGTAACTGTCGATGCTAGTGTACCACCTTGCTGGTACACCTGGGCTGGTACACCTGACCTCTTTCCTCCGGATAAGGGTTGCTGTGGATGGTTCCCCCTGGCCTACCACACTACATACCAATACATACCAAATGTTGATGATCGATGTTTGTTTGGGGGGATGATTTGGGCTAAAACAACCAATTTGGCCATCCAAATTATTGCATGTGCAGATAAAGCCACTGACAAGTTCAGGGGAAAATTACGGGTGGGCTGAAACCCCGTGTAAATCAGACTAATTATATGAAGAGAAATTATTGCATTGCCACTTCTAGCACTGCACAAGTACGTACATTGTGGAAATATCTGTAGGCTTTCCCTTGAAAATTGCTGTCCCTTTCAATGTCCTATATATATATATATATATATATATATAGTGACAGGAGCAACCTTTTATATATGAACATCTGGACAACTTACTTTGTACTTTGATCTTAATTGTCAGGATGGCAAATTGATTGACAACATAAGATTCCACACACTTTCTTGTGACCTTAATTCTAGATTAATAGAGACCAGCAACCTAGACCTCGGCCACTATCTGGCATTGGTCACCCTGTACAAATGTCAAAGACAGGTTTAAATACTTTACACTCCTTCTACAGTTCTAACTTTATGGAGAGATGATACTCCCACCTTGGAGTTCCCTGCAGGTGTTCTGTTTGATTACTCTCACTGCAGACACACCCTGTCAGCTTCCTGTTTGCTGTGGAAAAAGAGCCTCCTAAACCATTGATTAGTTATTATTACAAAAAACATGGTGCTCTATGAGCATAACCCCCCCCAATATAACACTTTTTTTAAAAGAATTTAAAAAAAAAAATTATATTGTGGAGCAGTCTCAGAAGAATTATACTATTGTAATGCAGTATTCCCTCCTTTCCCTGTCTCATTCGGTATTCACCTGGTATGTTGGCAGCTACAAGTAGCTCCAACTTCAAGTCGCTTTACTCATCTTGTCAACCAGCCTACAGATCAGTAGCATCCCAATACCAGTATTGCCAGGATTAGTACTTTTTCGACCTCCGCTAGTAAAAAAAAGGTCATGTGGGAGCAAAGTGTAAGAAAGCGTGCTCAAAATCCAAACAGTGTTTTCAATCTCAAAGAAAACATCAGCTCTTGATGAAAGGATTAAGGGAAAGTTTCTAATAAATGTGGTGATTTGTCCAACAAAATGAATATAGCTAACATTCCATACACCACCTGCAGTGGCAAGACAAGGCTCAAACCATGTCCACTTTTTGCTAGTAGGGGTTCTGCTAATGCAGATACATGTACTAGAATATATATAGTATTATGAAAACCTACAGGCGCTTATAAATATTCTCTATAAAGTAGGTAGTATAGAATAGGGGAATACTTAAATTGTATGATGGTAATCCTCCAATTCTTATTTCTCACAAGTTGTTCATGTGGTCATAGAACAGAGAGAAAAGAGCAACATAGTGTAATACAATCAAAATTGTACATAGAACAGTTAAACTATGTTCTAATAGATTGAAACAGAAGATCTTCTTTTATATGTAGACACCCCCTTTGGAGGGGTATTTACAAGAGTTAGATGAAATACAAGCCCATCAAATTGTAGTTTTTCTTTTCTTTTCATAGGATCTTTGTCCGTGAGTCAATTCCATTGACATACATCATATGTGTTTCACCAGCAGAAAAAAATATTAAAAAATATATCTAGTGTGATATTGCTTTGGTAATATTTATTCATATAATCACAAAGATATCAAATAAAACAATAAAACAAAGTATATCTACTCCTACCAGATAAACAGAGTATTCAGACAGTTGGTATAATTCCACAGGGCTTCCGAATTGGTCACAGTGTAGAACAGCCAAACATAAACATCCATTCAATGGAGAAGATATGATAAAATCATCAGTAAACAAGCTCCAACATGTTTCGACCTGAACTGGTCTTTCTCAAGGTGACTATGCACCTTGAGAAAGCAACGAGCAAGAGACAAGGCTCAAACACCGCAAATAACTGTACATATAGTATAAGAAGATTCCTGCAATATCAAGGGGAAAAAGACATCTAGAACTAAGGCTGTTTCACTGTCAGCTGAGGACATGAAGAAACAGGTACTCTGCTTCTTTTGTAGACAAAGGGGACACATGAAGATAGAGTGCCTGAAGTTCAAGAAATGGTTGACTGACAAACCACAACAGCAGTCTTCTGGACAGCAGTAGGTATAGGAAGCAGGCCCTCCTTCATATCTCCCGCTCACTAATGGCCTGAATGAAGAAAGCGTGACAAGAGAAATGGTAAACATTACTTTACCTACAGGCCAGGATTGTGAGTGTCTCATTGGTACAGGAGCAAGCCGCACCATTTTTAGAACAAAGGATTACCCTCCCATTTACTAACTAATACAACTCTCCCTGCAACAAGCCTTGCAGTAAAATCAGTACCCCCAATTGAGAGCAAACCTGTCATTCTCCGGGTAGGAAATGACAAACTCGAAGTTCCAATACATCTCCTTAATTCCTCATCCAGTCCCTATAATTTATTAGGGGCAGATATACTATCCAGAAGTCAAGCACGTATTGAATAAACCTCGACTGGCATCAAATTCTCCAGTCAACTAACAGCACCATTGCAAGAACAATTGACAGCTGCCATTTTGATGCTTGAGATGCACAAGAAACAACCAGCTCATACCAAACCTATACCACAATGGTTGGAAGAGATATCAGCCAAACTATGGTCCAAAAGTAAATAAGATGTAGGGCTGCTCAAGGTAGAACCAGTAAAATTGACTTTGAAGCCAAATATACACCCTGTATCAATTAAGCAGTATCCTTTGGTGCAAGCACAAAACAAGGCTATAACAGAGCAAATAAAACAATATTTGGCAATAGAGGTACTGAAGAAGTGTAAATCACCCTATAACACCCCACTATTCCCAGTCAAGAAGAAGGACACGGACAATGGGGTACAGTACCGAATGGTTCACGATCTAAGGGAAATCAATAAGAGATTGCTGATCAATACCCGTATTGTACCTAATACCCATACTCTGCTAAATCAGATTCCACCTAATGCAAAATGGTTTTCAGTGACTGACTTGGCAAATGCCTTCTTCTCTGTTCCTATCACCAAAGGCAGCCAGCTTCTTCTAGCCTTCAGCCATGATGGAAACCAATACTGTTGGACAAGACTCCCTCAAGGAGGAGCCACTAGAATTTTAGGAAGCGATGGCACTAATTCTCCAAGGATGGAGACCAATTAATGCAACTACTCAACTCATTCAATATGTAGATGATCTTATGGTGGCTGCAAAGACTGAAGAGGAATGCAAAGCAGAAACAGTATCATTACTTTGCTTCCTGGCAGAACAAGACTGCAGAATGTCACCAAGTAAGTTGCAATTAGCACAAGAAAAGGTGACTTTCTTGGGACATTGTATCTCTTCTGGTGCCAGACACCTCACAACTGAGAGAATTAAAGTTATTAGAGATATGAAGACACCAAAAACAGTCAAGGAAATCAGAGCCTTCTTGGGACTCATAGGATATTGCAGAGAGTGGATCCCTTCAGCCTCAATTCTTATGCAACCGCTGTATGAATGTTTGAGAAAGCAACAAGGGACTGAACCACTCAATATACTTGAGATAGAAAAGGCAGTACAAGCTCTAAAACATGCTATCTTTACTGCACCAGCACTTGGACTGCCAGACTGCCTGAAACCATTCACACTGTTCTGTCATGAACAATCAGGACATGCTCTGGGGGTCCTCACACAAAAACATGGAACTAAACAAAGACTACTGGCCTATTATTCGGCACAGCTAGATCCAGTCATAAAGGATCCCCATCATGTATGAAGGCAGTAGCAGCAGCGATACTAAAGGAAAAAGTAGCAGACATGATCTTGGACCATGCACTTGTCATTCAAGTCCCACATGCGGTCACAGAAAGTCTCAATCAAGCAAGAACAAAACACTTTTCAGCTGCAAGACTAACTAAATATGATGTAGCCTTGCTTAGTGTATCACATGTCACAATCACTAGATGCACAGTCCTCAATCCAGCAACCCTCCTCCCCATTGATGATTCAAAAGAGGGGAGTAAGGGGGAGCCACAATATAGATGAATCATCAGATAGGAGGTATGAGCATTTGAGTGAAGTATCTGAAAGGTCTGAAGAGGAAACTGAAGAAGCTGAAGAAATACACACGCAAAAATTTTCACATGATTGTTTGGAACTTATGAAATCAGAAACTTCAGCTTTGCATAATGTGACTGACACACCTCTTTTGGATGCAACATTAACCCTTTATGTAGATGGGTTCAGATATTATGTGGATGGAATCCCATACACAGGGTATGCCATCACCTCTGAAGATAAAGTACTCGAGTCAGGAGCACTATCTGCCAGATCATCTGCATAAGAAGCAGAATTAATAGCTCTAACCAAGGCCTGCATACATGCAGAAGGCCAAACAGCCAATATATATATAGACTCAAGGTACGCTTGGGGAGTGGCATATGACTTTGCAACAATCTGGAAAATCAGTGATTTTCAGGGGTCAAATGGAAAACCTATTAAACATGCAAACCTGATTAATGAACTATTTAGGGCACTGGAACTCCCTAAACAAGTAGGAATTATAAAGGTACAAGTCCATACCAAATAACAAACTCCAGAAGCAAAAGGAAATCACTTGGCTGACCAAGCTGCAAAAAAGGCAGCTGTGCAACAGAAGGATACTATATTCCCCGTGGATACAGATGAAGAGAAAGGAAAGATAACATTCCCAGATCTCTAAAGCTTCAAGATTTTTCAAACTCAAGCATCAGAAGAAGAAAAACAGAAATGGCAGAAAGAAGGTACACAACTCAATGATCAAGGAATATGGTCAAAAGAAGTGTTGCCTACCAAAAGCTTTGTACCCGGTAGTGACTCAGGTTGCACATGGACAGGTACATCACTCCAAGGAAGCCATGACCAATAGAGTATGGAAGCATTGGATAGCTCCAGGATTCAACGAAGCTGCCACCAATTATGTTGCTGCTTGATGGATATGTGAGACACACAATCCAGGACAAAGAACGAAGACACCTAGGGGAACAATTCCAAGGGCTCTTTATCCCATTCAGAGATTGCAGATTGACTATATACAACTTCCCAAATGTGGCACCTATGAATATGGTTTAGTAGCCACAGATATCTTCAGTCATTTGCCAGAAGCTTGGCCAGTAGGAAAGGCAACTGCCAAAAATACATACATGATAAGTTATCAGATGATATGTACTGAATGAATTATTATTCTACCTACGTGAAATCCTTATGATGCCATGTAGTGTAAAAGTAGATGTTATCCAGTCACCTGATGCTTGTCATCAGGAATGATAGGCAGGATAATTAGCAATGCAGGATTGTAATTAAAAGAGGGGAACTTTCGGGTCTATGAACACTTAATAATAAATAACTAATCATTTAGAGCTGACCCCCACCCTTGGAGGTCATCGTTTGAACTGACCTATGTCCTGCATTATACCAGACTGACCTGAAGCCTGAACCAATGGAAACATGCCAAATCATCTCTACTGTTTTCAATGTAACACCAACTATATATAAACTGAACTCTGGGACTATCATACAGTCTTCTTGACCACAGACTTCAGGATTGAATGACTGTATGCTGGATCTAGAGCGCCTGCGTATGTAATCAGCTGTACTTATTTTATTAAATTGTTATTTGTTGCATCCTGCTGTATTTTGCTATTAAATCTAATTGTGCGTTAGAACCACACAAATCGCAGCAGACAATGATTATTGGTAAGCAATAAAATGACTTTAATACACATTAAGTGTGTTAGACGAAAATAATTATAGTTTAAATGAGTATTGTATAAAGGGTTTATTCGAATAAATGGTAGTCGTTAAAGAGATCTCCTTTCTATTATATAACAGTGCTTCTAAAAAGGAAATTCTATCTTTCTAAAAAAAAAACAACAAAGTTCTATCATCATCAATATTAAAGTAAAAAAACTAAAGGTTAGACCTTCAAACATTGAATTAAGAAATCATGAGACTCTCCCAATAGGGGCAGAAGGTGGAGTAGTGGTTAGTACTTCTGCCTTACAGCACTGGGGTCATGAGTTCAATTCCCAACCATGGCCTTATCTGTGTGGAGTTTGTATGTTCTCCCTGTGTTTGTGTGGGTTTCCTCTGGGTGCTCCGGTTTCCTCCCACACTCCAAAAACATACTGGTAGGTTAATTGGCTGCTAACAAATTGACCCTAGTCTGTCTGTCCATGTGTGTGTATGTTAGGGAATTTAGACTGTAAGCTCCAATGGGGCAGGAACTGATGTGAGTGAGTTCTCTGTACAGCGCTGCGAAATTAGTGGTGCTATATAAAATAAATGGTGATGATGAATAGTTCTAGAGAACTCTCCAAAATTCAGGAGTCTGCTAGAGGTTCCGGGAGACGACAAAAGTATGGTGTGTTCTAGGCAGTGTGAATTCTTAAAAACAAACCCTATATAAATCACTTTGTGCCAGCATATACAATTAGGAGAATTTTGTGCCCAATATAGCTAAGTTGGGTTAAGCTCACTTGCCAGCATCAAGGCATCTCCTGTACAGTAGGTGAGTCCCTAGCTAATGAAACAAATATATATTTAGGGCGTCTCAAAAGATTTTATTCACTTGTACACATTTCATCAATTTAAAGAAGCGCGCCATCTCTTCTTTCACTAATTTCTAGTGTGAATTTTTAAGATAGGTACACACTACAGGCTTTTTCAACTATCGTGCCCATCACACAATAAACAACTGTTAGGTCCGATATTGCAGTAGTGCGTAGGCTGCCACGATCATGTTTTATCGTACCAAAGCACATCGTATCGTTTGATTTGATTTTATAAAGTAAAAGTCACTATCAACGATGGAACGATGTCGGGCAAATGTGGAAGTGTGTATGCACTCACAACCACCAGTGTAGGCCAATCTCCAGAGTGTGCAGAGTCATAATCTTTTCAGCAGATGGTTATGATAGATGAAGAACACAGATCTGAAGGTAAATCGTCTAGGTGTGTACACATAAATGTGCATGCTCATCGGGACTTTCAGGTGTTGTTAAAATCATTACAGATATCGCACCTGCAGTCATTTTCTGTAGTGTGTACCCAACTTAAGTCCTGACAAAAGGTTGTCAGAATATCTTATATATGGAAAGAAATTGCATCTACAATTCTCTGTAGTTGGAAGAAAAGGGGGGATTAGGGTGGAGCTTTTGGAAAACAGTAGCATAATTTAGGAGTCACTATGTCAGGTGACTTAAAGGCAGGTAAGCAGTGTGACAAAGCAATGAGCAAGGCAAGTCAGAAGCTTGGTTGCATAGGGAGAGGAATCAGTAGCAGAAAGAAGAAATTAATAATGCCAATGTACAGGTCATTGGTACGACCTCATCTAGAATACTGTATCCAGTTCTGGAGGCCATATCTCCAGTAGGATATAAATACATTAGAGACTGTACAAAGAAGGGCAACTAAAATGGTGCATGGCCTACAGCACAAAACTTACCCTGAAAATACTAATAGATCTTAATATGTATAGTTTGGAGCAGAGAAGGGAAAGGGGGGACATGATAGAAACTTTCAAATATATCAAGGATTTTAACAAGGTACAGTAGGGAAACATTCTTCAAAGGAAGAGAGGTACTAGAACACAAGGACAAGCACTGACACAGGAGGGAAGTAGGATCAAAGGAGATTTGTGAAAAAACTACTTCACAGAAAGGGTAGTGGATAAGTGGAATAGCCTCCCATCAGAGGTGGTAGAGGCTAATACAGTAGAGGAATTTAAACATGTTTGGGATAGACATAAGGATAGCCTTATAAATAATAAATGATTAAATAGAGTTTGAGATTACCATAGGTTAATAAAACAATGGCCAGACTAGATGGGCCAAGCTGTTCTTATCTGCCGTCAAATTCTATGTTTCTATATAATATTTGGTAAGTTCAGTTTTAGAAAATAGCTTTAAAAAGTCAGACAGGCTAATAGATGAAGTTAAATACATTTTATTTATTTTTATATATTTTTACACATTCCAACAAATAATAAAATACATTACAACATTCATAGCATTCACCTTGAAATTATCGGTACACATGCTAGAAATTGTAATTGGTTTTAAAAAATATTTTTTTTCTGTAAATAGATTAGAGGCAGCAGAATGGATTCCATATTCAGATGCAGAGAAAGTTTAGAAGTTGGACTATAGTGACGTTCCAGGTAGCAGAATGCTTCACAGGTTCAGTGCTATGAAGACCTTTGGAACCCAGCGACTGTGAATCCATTTTGGATCCAGTTGTCAAGGATAGAATAGAATACTTTAACAGTTTCCTGTTATTTTCCAAGTGAAAATCCACAGTGGCTATCTCCTCCATGACTCTTACACATCAAAGGCTACAAAAAAAAATATTTAGATTGTGAGAATTATAAAAACAGAATTTTATGCTAATAGTAAACAAACTGTATTTTACTACTACTACTAATATTAATAATAATAATAATCATAATAATAATAATAAATATAATATTAATAATAATAATAATCATCATCATAATAATAATATTAATAATAATAATAATATCTTTCTTTAATATTATTATATAATATTATTATTATTATAGAAAATAGCTTTAAAAAGTCACATTATATAATATTTCTATATAATAATATTACTAATAAGAAAATCACCCTTCCCATCAATTAAATAATTCAACACAGGTAACGGTAATAGTAAATGAATTGTTAATTTCAGGAGCAGAGTATTTTATAGCAGGTGGAAAGGATCCTTTTAGAATATTTGCAACTGTATAAGCCATATTTTATATGTGTAATTTCACAAATGTGTCTTGCCTATACTTGACTATATAAAGAAAAATATTAAAAAAGTGAACAACAGCATAACGTTGCTTCCAAGCCATTATATATATATTTAAATCTGCTAGAACAGTGTTTAACAATTTTGGGTATTTGTTGTAATTTTCTTTCCCTGTAGTTCAGGGTGTCAGGTGCTAAAGTCAGTAATGCTCTTTGAAGGCCTAGGCTCTTCTCTGCGTTGCTCCCAATCCTCCAGGCTCTTAATACCTCTCATTTTCCTGTCACATAAACAGTGTCTCATCTACTGTAAAGAACAAATGAGCTCTGCACAGGTAAAGACTCACCACGCAGCACAAGCTACACAGCATTGCGGCCAAGATCAGAGACGTTAACACCAGCAGTGCCACACCCCAGCCAGGCACACCTGTAAAGAGAAGATTAAGTGTCAGGCTGCAGGCTGGAGGAGGTGAGAGCAGTCCTAGTCGGTCTGTAATTTATATCATTACGTGCAGGAAATTACTACATAATAGTCATTACTGCAGTTATCCTCTGTGTTTTTATCTTACACACAGTACATGGACCAAACATCTGTTTGCATCATTGTTCCACCTTTAAATCAATTGAGGATATGTTTTTCTCCAGATTGGAGTCTAGTTACTCTCAATGTGTCACCCTGCAGATGGAGGGACCAAGTCATAGTTATCTTCTGTCTGAGTCAGTATGTAATTTTGCAGAATGATTGACAGATCCATAGTTCATCCTGTCTTTCTCACTATGTACCCGCACAGAGGAGGGTGAGATGCAAACAAGATATAACATGCACCCTCCTATCTTAAATATGTTGTTATAACAATATACTCTTTTGCGGTACTGGTCTTTTAAAGTCACCACCTTGTGTATTTTACACTTACCATTGTGAGTGTGGTTTGCCTGAGCCTCTGTGGAAACAAGATGATATAGGTTGTATTAGAACAGAGAAACACATACACATATAGAGAAAGAGTAAAGACGGTAAGTTGAGTGAGGTTGGAACATCGATATATAGAATCGTAGATGTAAAAAGATCTTTCATAGAAATTAGTTTATATGTGTGTGTGTTTTGTGCAGAAATAAATAGGATCCTTGGTTTACAGGAATAGAGATCCCTTTTTAACTAGTGATTCCAAGAAGTACACTGTCAAAGCCAGCTGTTGTGCAATGGATGATAGTGGTAATGAGTAGATATATCTATAACATCTTGCAATGGCTGCATAGAATTTTGTTGTAGTGGGTAACAGATAAAACAGCAGAGCAGTGAGACACTCAACAAATATAGATGTAATGAGACAGAAGACATTGGACAGAAAGATGAGAAACATGTTGAAGAATGGGATTTACTGTAAAAAGAGATAAGATGGAAATCTTAAGGTAGAATATACAATGTTACATTACAATCAAAGCTGTTTACATTGTGTGCTGACATGGCCATTAAACTAGTTATTATGAGAGTTTTAAATTATTTCAGATCCCCGGAAGTCATTATCCAGGTGATTTATTTATACAACTACAGACGGAGGGAGCTTAGTTGAGTTGAAAGGTTTGATCGGGCACTGTGGGCCAAAGTGTCTCATCGTGGTAAGGCTCTGCGGAGTTACAAACACCACGTATGTGCTACAACCGAGGCACCAATTACTAGCGCACTTGACCACTTGACCATACTATTCAACTCTATCAAGTCTGTTCTATAGGGTGGACAGGCGAGAGGAAATATAATAAAAAGTTCCTTTTTTCAATCTAATATTTAACTTGAAATAGTTCTTTTCATGGAATCTGATCAACCAGAGAAGAATTCTGGCGAGAATTAGCTGAAAGAATTGTACAAAGGTAACTCAGTAGGAAACATGGAGAAGCTTAGTCCACATGATTATCTTTGGTTCTCTGGAGGAGCAAGACAATGTACAATATAAATAATAATGGTGTGTGGGGTAGTAGGAAGCAGAGAATTGGTAATGGATAGATATATATATATATATATATATATATATATATATATATATTTACTCAGCCCAAAACAGCCTATATATTGCTTCCCTTTGGAAGTCCAGTGCAACACAATGTGTTCCATGGTAAGTGTGGATTCTCACTGATTATGTTGATGCAGGTATATCAGGAATTTTAATTCGATTGAAATGAAACCATTAAGATAATAGCAATATTTAGCTACTTTCATACAGAAAGGTCCAGGGAACTGATACTTGGGAGCCATAGCTAAGCCATAGCTAAGATGAAATAGTGGTAGATGGAAGGATGGGTGGATAGTAAAATTCAAATTGTAGTAAGAAATGCTGTTTTTATATTGAGTAAAGTCCATTTTGTGGAAATAGATAATGCATTTGGTAGAACAAAAAAAGAATAGGCATCAGCAACTTTATGGATTGGGGGAGTTAAAGGGTATTTTGTACCGAAATATAAAGTTGTAAAAATAAATATTTTCTTCGCTCTTACCTGCCACTTGCAGACTAAGCATCATGCAGGCTGCCAGCACACAGAGACCAGCTTTGCACAGGACACGTTCAGCTGCCATTTTCAGAGAGAGCTAAGTTCAGCTGAAGCTGTTACTATCAGGAGGATGCTCGAAGGTTTGATGTCCCTTCCGCTGGAAACCTCAGGCTTATATACGGCCTGATGACAGGACAGTCACTACGCTTTGTGAAAGAGGAGACACCCAAACCTGAATGACCATTACGTTAGAATTCTCAGGAACATGACTGTAGGGATTTGCAGGATTATAAATAATTATACAGACGTGTGACTGATTTTAATGCTTTGAAAGACGTTTGTATGTTTCTGTGGATTGTTTATTCGCAACATTTTCAAATCAAGCCTCACGTCCTTGCTGTAGAATAAATATAAGTGTATTTTCGATCAGTATTTTGTATTCTATTGTTTTGTTTTCTAGATTTTTTTTATTATTTTATGCTTTAATAATTATTTTGAGTTGTTGTTTAGTTGTTTAACATTTTTTTTGCAGTGAGTTAAAGTGGGAAACATACACTGCAGTGTCAATTTTCAGTCAATCAATCAATCAATCAATTTTAAAGAAAGAAACTGAATAATCATGACACCTTTTTCCAGATCCAAATACACTTGGATTAGTGGTGATAAGTAAAGACCAGGCATGCATTGTTCAGGTGATTTCTGCTACATAGTGAGCGTCATAAGGCTTATACTTCATGTATCTACCCTTCTTAGGCTGTTTTCCCTGAATTATTGTCTCAGTGGATCATGAATTAAATTGAAATAGTAAAGAATGGAAATTAAATGACCGTACATTAAGTAAATTAAGTAAATCTGTATTTATATTTCTCAACTTTTAGGACATTTTTTCTGTGAAACCCCATACTTTCCCCATCTGCCACTAATAGCCCCGCTGTCCATAATTCCAGCTCCTATTGTGCCCCAGATTTTTAAAATAACTACATATATATTTGCCATCATTAAATATGTATAACATGTAAACAATTAGTTATTAATATCCTAATCAATAAAAAAAGAACAAAGTGATTAGAGTTCACCGATGGACCTTTGTCACTCTAGGTTAAGGCCTATATAGACTTGCTACAAATCCAGGCATGCCTGTAAGTTAATACTGTAGCTATCATCATTATATATATGAAAATGGAACATAATGGGCCAAAAGGTATCTGTTGTGCACAGTTTTCAAGCATTGCCTTATAATTTTACGTAAGATACTTATCTGGGATGTTAATGTAATGAGGTAACCTGATGTTACATTATTATATTAACATGAGTGGGCAGCACGGTGGCTTAGTGGTTACATTAACATTTACCCTAGTCTGTCTCTCTCTCTCTCTCTGTGTGGTCTTATGTGAGTGAGTTCTCTGTACAGCGCTGCGGAATTAGTGGTGTTATATAAATAGCTGATGATGATGATGTTACTGTCTCAGGCAGCAAGTTTTGACAGGAAGCAAAATAGAGGGAATTAGTTTAAAACAATTGCAATTTTATTGAAGCAATTTTTGAAATTAATGATCTGTACCTCGTTTTGTATATGTAATATAGCTTATAATTTTGCAATATTTGTCTTTAATAGGTCATCCCACTCATTTATAACAGTTTCTGTTAGTTTGTATAAAGGATGAGGAGGACACTATTACCGTTGCCACCTGACTGATTTTTATGGTACATGGGTACAGGGAATAAGCAGGAACCAATTGGGTCTCTTACTCCCTGTTTGCTTGAAAACAGATCTCAGTGTGCCTGAACACATCTGCACATAGTGCCACGTGGTTGCTAGGTAGAGTAAGCTAAAGTTGTCTAAGGTGTGGGAATTTCTTTGATAGTGCAGACCTAGAAGTGGTGAGTATTTGAAATACGCTAGACAGTCAAGTATATGAACAACTGAACATAATAAAGTAGGGGCTGCATGGTGGCTAAGTGGTTGGCACTTCTCCCTTACAGCACTGGGGCCATGAGTTCAATTCCCGACCATGGTCTTATCTGTGAGGAGTTTATATGTTCTCCCCGTGTATCCGTGGGTTTCCTCCGGGTGCCCTGGTTTCTTCCCACACTCCAAAAACATACTGGTAGGTTAATTGGCTGCTAACAAATTGACCCTAGTGTGTCTGTGTGTCTGTGTGTCTGTGTGTGTGTGTGTGTGTGTGTGTTAGGGAATTTAGACTGTAAGCTCCAATGGGGCAAGGACTGAGTGAGCTGTACAGAGCTGTACAGCGCTGTGGCGCTATATAAAATAAATGGTAATAAAGTAAAATTCACAATAAATAATGCTAACAAATATTCACAATAAACTCGGTAAAACAGTAAACAAAAATTAATAGGTGAATTTAGAGATCAGAAATATGGACTATTCTTTATCATATTGCATACAAATAGGATGTACCCATGAAATTCCTGGCAGCTTGTGATCAAGGAATTACTAGTTTATATTGCATTGTATTGTGCTGTATTTATATTGTAGGAAATCCCTTATATTTTATAATACCAGTAAAATCTACAAGTTAGATCAATTCTAAAAAAAAACTATTGAAATAATAATAAAAGATGGCAAGAAAATATGTATCATTGAGGCCAGCCATGAGGTTTATATAAATTAAATAAGTTATACGTACTCTAGTTTACTTTGAAAATAGTCCAAGATTATACTATGTGTAATTCAGGGTATAATGGGTCTTTGTCATGTTTAATGTGTCATCCTCTTCGTACATCACATATTTTGAAGGTGTGGTTATAAATAAACATGAAATACTTTTCAAGTATTATTCATTCCATATTACTTTGGTTTTGACTAACTTTTTGGATATAAAAACCATGCAGAGTAAATTTTTAGACTATAAACAATTGACAATCAATAACTTTATTTTTTGCTTTACGGAGTTAACCATGGACTTTATTTGTGTACAAGAAGTGAAATTCCTTTATACTAACTTGATACATACAGATGAGTAGAACTTTTGGATCTCATACAACCTGGCCATCCACATGTGGAATCTTGCAGTTAGAAAGTCCAGAGGCAAGATCAAAACACGTACAGTATGTTCAACACTAGACATACTTTGGAACTTTTAACGTTAAAGTAGATGTCAGTTCATCATTTCAATTTATTATTTCAGCATTTATAAGTTTACTTTGCATATAATTATATATTTTAATACATCTACAATCATTATTTTATTTTATGAATTAGTGAAAGGTTTAGGACAATAATTAAATGGGAAAGTTTTTTCTTTGCATGTAACACAAAGAAATCATGCATTTGGCTATATTTTTCAGTTTTGATTACATCTTTATAAAGAACAGTTTTGTAAATTTCTATATACTACTGGATAACATATTTCAGTTTATAAATCCAGACAGTATCCAGCTGAATGAAGTATTATCTGATTTTTCTCAGAATATAAATTGCTTTAATTAAACACCATGATTAACCAAAAAGCATTGAACTACTTGGATACAATTTAAAAAATTTTTTTTAATTAAAGAATATTTTTTTATTGACATTAAAATACTGAAAATGTATATCTATATAGATCTAGGCCCAGCACCCTGGGGGTGATGCTCAAGCCTCTGGTGCATGTTTCTATATTTTCCTCTATATGCTAGTTTTAGTTTAAGCACTATTGCCTACAAATGGAGATTTATGTATCTATATTCACTGAAGCTTTATAATTATTCTCTGCAAATGACATCTGTTGAAGCACACCTGGATATATGGTAGATGGATGAAACAGTTCCAACATGTATATGAATGGATTTTTCATGTGGATGATTCAGCCTTTTGGTCCTATAGATAGGTGTACAACCGACGGAGTTCTTTGTGAGAGGGTGTCAAGGTTTGCTTCCTTATTTAGGTTGGACCTTCTGACCCTTCAACCATTGCTAAGGACTTTCCACTCAGTCTACAGAGCTTCATGTCTGGATTACTGTTAATGAAGGTTGATCCAGTGGCGAAACTACCATTGGTAATGGGGGCACGCTGCATGGGGAACTAGCGAGCTGTGGGCCCCAGTTCCCTCCTCCCCACTTCCCTGCACTAGAGAAATTTTCTATTACTTTTAATTCCCTGCATCCCATTTAAGTTGTAAGCTCTTGAAGGCAAAGCGATACAACCTATTGGTTCATTGTATGTTCCTCTATGATTAATGTTATGTATGCAATGTGATGATAATACTATTGACAACAAATTCGCCCACTAAATATACAACTACGTCTCAAGATAATTGAATATGTTATACTTGTTCTACACTCACTTGCACGCACATAGAAATATGCTATTTATAATACTATATGATACTATATCGCTAAGTCACAGAGTTCCAAAATGAACCTGTCACCACGTTCTATGAAACAAGTGTTGATATTGTGAATCAAGTGTGGAATCACCGAGTATTTTTCCCCCTTAATTGACAGCCCTGTATATGCTTTTAGGTGGAGTGCCGTGTGTAAGGGCTGAGGCTGCTATCATTAATTACAAGGCAGAAAACTGTGTTGCCTGATTGAAAGATCTCTAATTACCTAAATGAATCACACAATCTGAAAGCACACAATGTTGGATCGAAGTAAAAGCTTCTAAACATAGAGTCCCTTGTATGACACATTATCTGAATATATATTATAATTATTACTATTATTGTTATTATTATTATTATTATTATTATTATTATTATTATTATTACCAAGCATGTGTTGATATCATTGGAGGATATTGACATTTTTCAGGAGACATACCTGGGTATGAATTAAAGAGGACCTCTCAGGTTTGCGAAAAAGGGTTTTTATTGTGAGAGTGTTAAAAACCAATAAACAAAGTCTCCCAATTGTTCACCTATGCCTCCGATCCAGGGGAGATGTATCATGGGAGGAATCCACCAGGGATCAAGTGTGACTATGATTTTAAAGTCATAACATGACATATTCATACAGTATGTGATAATATGTTATGTTCTCTCCAGACAGCGGGAACATAGGGAAACATTCTCTGTTTAATACATGTATAGTGTACAAGGCATAGCAGGCTTCTCTGATATATAGAGAAAAATAACCCAGCACACTGCTATAACCAGCAAAGAACCTGCCATTTCTACTTGTACATAAAAATGCAGACGTCTCAGTTGCACATATTTGCAAATGTATGGTAAACCACCCACTCTGTCAAGGCGCTCCTGCTAATAGGGTTGTCTTAATTCTAAACAATAAGAGACCCTATTTTGGGCCATAAATATATGTGTTTTTACATTGAGAGCTCGCTAATCAAGAAGTACCTCTTGGTACCTTGCTTAGAGTTAGTACCACCCTATTAGCAGAAGCACATTGGCAGGGCTGGTGGCTTACCGTACATTTGCAAATGTGTGAAACTGAGTTTTCTGTATTTTTATGTACAAGTAGAAATAGCAGCTCCTTTGCTGATTATAGCAGTGAGCTGGGGGATTTTTTTTCCTGTGTTTGCTCCTTTCAGGATAACCCCGCCCACTCAAGCACCTGCTATGAACCTAGAAATTGATTGAGCAACTTCCACTTCTGTTTTCTCTGATATATAGCCACTGTCTTTTGAAAAATCCCAAAAAATGATTAAAGGACTTGCACATGCATATTTCGGTGATTGAATTTTATTTTAGCACTTATGCTAACGTTTAGCCCCAGCTTTTTTTCTCCAACTAAAACATACACTCTAAACAAGACAAACCATCAGGCAAAATACATTTTACAATCTTTAAATATCACATAGATACAGTTAGACAATATATATGATACTTGAGGAAGGGTTCAGACACTAAGATCTAATAAGTCTTCTACTGTTATTAGCTGGCAGTGTACACGTCAAAACAGGTCAGGCCCTCTGAAAAAACGTGCCAAAAGTAAATGTAACAGACTATCAAGTCCTAAATACGAGGAGTGAAGCTAATGTAACCAAATGCAATATATGCTAAATTATTAGCACACTTCCAAATCTAGGGCCTGATTCATTAAGGATCTTAACTTGAGAAACTTCTTATTTCAGTCACCTGGACAAAACCATGTTACAATGCAAGGGGTGCAAATTAGCATTCTCTTTTGCACATAAGTTAAATATTGCCTGGTTTTTCATGTAGCACACAAATATGAACTTTAAATTTCAGTGTACAAATAAGCTATCAAGTATTTGTGTGCTACATGAAAAAAACAGTTAGTATTTAACTTATGTGCAAAACAGAATGCTAATTTGCACCCCTTGCATTGTAACATGGTTTTGTCCAGGAGACTGAAATAAGAAGTTTCTCAAGTTAAGATCCTTAATGAATCAGGCCCCTAGTTATTGATATTCAGTGCAAATTATAATAAAAGTAATTTTAAAAAAATAATAGAAAAAATTAAATAATTTGTTTCAAAAAGTAATTTCACAATACACTCGATACCACGATCACGGTTGCACTCTTGTTGGATTCCCATCCAACAGCCCTATTAGCTGCATTCTCCCACTGCATTAGATAACGCTGGATAACCAGGAGACTTTCCTATGCAAAATGAGAGCATCCTTGACTGTGTGGCTAGGCTTATAATAAAATGCCAATTTTATTTGACAAATAGTTTAACTTGCTCATTAGACATACAGGCTATCTTGAAGTCATAAGTATATAGATAAGATTGCTATTTTTGTGTGTATAGAATTAAGTCTTAATAGCCAGACTTTATGAATTAAAGGGATCTCTGTAAATATTAGCGATGAGTGGTTCGGATTTGGAAAAATCCAACGGATCCAAGCTTTGAAGAACCAAAACATGATGCAGTTTCTAATGCCAAAATCAGATCTGAAAATGAGGGAAAACTTCATTTCTGGGAAAATGTCAGGTGTCCCAAGTTTTGGATCGATATCTTTCAGATATATCTCTCCCTCGTGTTCTCATCTGACATTTTAGAAGAGAGGGCGTGGAGAGGAAGGTGGGTGTAAGGCTGTGCTCTGAAAATCGTGTTTAGACTACAGACTACAAAGTTAGACAGGGTGAAAGAGAAAATTAACAAAATACAATAGCTGTGAGACTATTTTAATGCAGTTTATTTCTGTAAAGATCAGTCAGCTAGAATAGTCTGCCGTTCAATTGGGTTCCAGTCTGTCAGAGAGTTTAGAGTGGTGGCTACTGGTTGTTATTAGTTATACTATATACATAGTACTATAGACATCATTCTGAACTAGTATTTAATGGAGCAAACAAGGTGATGTACTGTGTTACTGCAACAGACACCAAAAAAACAAATATATTTCTTTCCTTTAAAATCTAAATTGTTTCTAGCGCAAGCAATCTTGTGAGGGGCAGTGTCATGGACATCTTTATTAAGCAGGCAAAAAACAAGGTGTTGTTTGATAGTAATAAGCATCCCCCCCTTCCCCCCCCAAAAAAACCCAAATATGTTAATGTATTTTTCATTCAAAATAAAAAGTGTTTTTAGTTAAATACATTTTGTGAGGGGCAATAACAGTGATATCTTTAGTAAGCGGACAAAAAACAGGGTGTTGCTTGAATACAAGCATCACCCCCAAAAAACAAATACATTTCTTGATTTTAAAATACAAAGTGTTTCTATTGAAACCAATTTCGTGAGGGGCAGTCTCAGTGACATCTTTATTTAGCGGTCAAAAAACAAGGTGTTGTTTGGGTGTGAGTGGCACCACTGAAAAACAAAAATATATATATTTTTTTTTAATCTAAAGTGTTTTCTCTTTTCTAAATTAATTTTGTGAGGGTCAGTCGCTGACAGAGACACATTTATTAAGCAAGCAGTTAAAAGACAGGGTGTTTTTTTTTTTAGTGTAAACACTCCCCCATAAAACCAATATATTCTTTCCTTTTACATTTCTTTTAAACTGATTCATGTGAAATTAATATTTGAGGTGGGCAAACAGGTTGTTTTTGACTCCCCCCCCCCAAAAAAAAAAAATATATATATATATATATATATATATATATATATCATTTTTTAAGAGCCAATTGTCTGAATTTAAATTATATTGTGGGGCGTGTCAGAATAGCTGTAAGTCCCTCCTTTACCTATCTCATTGGGCATTCACCTGGTGTGGTGGCGGCTATCAGTAGCTCCAAATTGTTCAAGTAGCATTACTCCTTTAGGCAGCCGTGGATCACTTTACAGATCAGGAGTGCCCCAGTACTGGCAGTAGTAGTACTTTTGCAACCTCTACTAGTAAAAAAGGTCATGCGGGAAGAGAGTATAAGAAAGTATCCTCAAAATCCAAACACTTTTTGTCAATGTCAAAGAAAACATCAGCTCTTGATGTAAGGAGGATTAAGGGAGAAGTTTCTGATGAATGTTGTGATTTGTCCAAATAAATGCAAATAGCTAACATTCCATAAGCCACATCAGGGGCGGGCTGGCCCAGGGGGCAACGGGTCAGAGGGCTATAAGGTCCGGGAGGTAGGCCGGCCGGCCGCCCCCCCCGGATGCAAAAAACATAGTTTTCCCCCCGCCGCTGATGACATCAGATGCGGCCGTGTCAGCGCACAGGTGGCCGCATCACATGACAGGGGATGCGGCCACCTGTGTGCCCCCTGGCCATCCCTCTCCCAGCCCGCGCCTGAGCCACATGCAGTGGAAAGACAAAGCTCAGACCATGCCCACTTTTTGCTAGTAGGGGTCCTGTTACTGCTGGCACACGTACTAGGATGCCCATTGCAAAAGAGAGTGCCCAACACGGTCATAGATGTTCCTTAACTTCCCATACACCACCTTCTTGTCTAAGGAGGGTATCCATGAGTGCTATATGTGAGGCTGACGTTTTAGATTCTGACATTGTAATTATGAAGCAGCTTCCTTCCAAAATTTCTCAACCAGAATACAATTTTCCAATTCCAAATGACTACCCTAATGTAATCCATGATTTCCAAGAGACATCCTTGCACACTACAGCTGTTGCTGGGGTCATACTTCTTTACAGAAGGGGACCAAGAACCAAGAATAGTTTTAAACAACAATTGTCTGTGAAGCAAGCATTTGCAAGAGGAACCAAGTATGACAGCCAGCATTCTCTGGCACAGCGGAACACTAAAGCAATGACAGCTATGTTAGCATTGGATGTGTGTCCATTTTCCACCATCAATGCATCAAGTTTTAGCCGATTAGTGGAGGTAATCTGTCCACGTAACCAAATTCCACCTCAATGCCATTTCTCCCAAATAGCAAGTCCTCCGTTGTACCAGTAGGTTAGACAAAAAGCCCCTAGAAAATGCCATTGTACTGACTGTATACCTAACTACGCATATGTGGGCAAGTAGTAGTGGTCAAACAAAATACTAAATTGTCTATCTTCATTTGTAAAATTAAAATGTAAGTAATCTAGACATCTGTTATGAGAGTAATGACATTGTCACCATAGAAGAAGATGACCACTGTTAGCCAAATGCCCATGATTAATTTAGTAACATCGCTATCTATTCTCCAGTTTATCAACCAACAACTGAAATGTGTGCTTTTGTGGGGGCCCAAACAAATCCAGCACTTCAGCAACAGTATATGTGGTCTTTCACCATTTTTCTTCGAGTGCAGCCCACCTTTGTCTCTCTACTAAGTGTCTACTGATGCCACTGTCCGGCTAATGAACTCTTCTTCTTACTGTATCTTCACTTTCAATGAGCGGGGTCTTTCAACATTTTAATTCTGGTAGCAGCTCACCTACGTCTATGTACTTGTCAAAATGTCTACTAATACTGTAGTCCATCTAATGACTTCTTCTTCTTACCGTATCTTCACTGTTAATGATGCATGCCATCTACTGTTAAACGTATAGAACCCGATTCATTAATGAAAGAAAGACAAAAAATTTTATCTTGGACAAAACCATGTTACAAAGCAAAGGGTGCTTATTATTTTACTGGCTGTTTTTTCATCTAGCACAGAAATACTTGATAGCTTTATTTTAACACTGAAATTTAAGGTTGATCTAGGACACATCCTATCCCAGCTATAAACCTGTCCCCACATATTAAATTTACCTGCCCCTCCAATGCAACATGGTTTTGCTAAGGTGCAAAGTTACTCCTTTTTTTTTGCTTTACTTTCCTTAATGAATCAGTCCTACAGTGTGCGTAAGCTTTCACCATTTTTCTTCTGGGTGCAGCCCACCTTCGTCTATCTACTTATCTAAGTGTCTACTGATGCCACTGTCTGTCTAATGACCTCTTCTTCTTACTGTATCTTCACTTTCAATGATACATGATGTCTAACATTAAAAATAAAGTGTACGTGGTCTTTCAACATTTTAGTTCTGGTTGCAGCTCACCTACGTCT
Organism: Mixophyes fleayi; assembly: GCF_038048845.1. Taxonomy (NCBI): domain Eukaryota; kingdom Metazoa; phylum Chordata; class Amphibia; order Anura; family Limnodynastidae; genus Mixophyes; species Mixophyes fleayi. The sequence goes on from NC_134410.1 coordinate 18,258,465, forward strand.
ATGTACTTGTCAAAATGTCTACTAATACTGCAGTCCATCTAATGACCTCTTCTTCTTACCGTATCTTCACTGTTAATGATGCATGCCATCTACTGTTAAACGTATAGGGCCCGATTCATTAATGAAAGAAAGACAATTTTTTTTTATCTTGGACAAAACCATGTTACAAAGCAAAGGGTGCTTATTATTTTGCACATAAGTTAAATACTGGCTGTTTTTTCATCTAGCACAGAAATACTTAATAGCTTTATTTTTACACTGAAAATTAAAGTTGATATAGGACATGTCCTACTCCAGCTATAAACCTGTCCCCACATATTAAATTTACCTGCCCCTCCAATGCAACATGGTTTCGCTAAGGTGCAAAGTTACTCCTTTTTTTTGCTTTACTTTCCTTAATAAATCAGTTCTACAGTGTGCTCAAGCTTTCACCATTTTTCTTCTGGGTGCAGCCCACCTTTGTCTATCTACTTATCTAAGTGTCTACTGATGCCACTGTCTGTCTAATGTCTGTCTTCTTACTCTATCTTCACTTTCAATGATGCATGCTGTCTAACATTAGAAATAAAGCATGCGTGGTCTTTCAAAATTTTCATTTACTCTTTTATATTATATCTTTCATAAAATAAACTATACGCCTGTTAGACATCCTGAGTGTCACGTGTTATTAATTCTTTGCAACCTGAGTCAGCATTTTTCCACTGGAGACATCAGGCAAATATATCCTGTTGTCAACTTACTTCTATTAAACATCACACATCCTATTTTAGCCATCACAAATGACTGATTTTTCTTTTAAGTAGATATAACTCCATGGTATGACATGAACTGATTTAGCAGTATCTAAAACTCTAACAATATATTTCACCTGCATTTTCATCCAAAGGCTTTTTATTTTTTACTTCTACCTATGTTCTTTGCCTTTTCTTTGTTAATCCTCCCAAAGTCAGTGGGAGTAAGAATACATATACAGTAGCCATTCAAACAGTTGAAAAATGGCCCCTTTCATTGTATCTTTGCTGAACTGGGTCATTATAAGTATGGTGGCTTTCTGTTAAAAAGGGTGACACTGGAATGAAAATTACTAATTTATCCTCAGTAATATAGCTGCTTGACCAACCAATTATACAATTGTCCCATGCACTCTAAAGCGCGTTTCACCAGGGTTGAACACCTTATTGTATTCCTATCTTGAGGAGAAAAATGATGCCTCCATCCTTCTATCTAAATACTATTAAAGATAAATAGTTTTAATAAACTTCTCCCTACTCTCATTTGAGAAGATTGGAAAGACTAAGATATAAACATAGTAGATGTGTAGAGACTTAGGGCCCTGTTTAAGAACTTTTGAATTTTTGTCCCGTTAAGTATCCTCTGCCATTGCAACGACGACAGATGACTTTTCTGAACAATTTACTATTAAAGTCATGTTGGGACAGTGCATTCGATAGGAAGCTGTCCCGACCATGACTCTTTTCTAATGAAGACTCTATGTTCTGTTCTAAGCTGTATTGTGCCTAATGCAGGATATCTCCGATATTTTCTTAAAATACCATTTTAATTAAACATGCCTAAACCATGAAGAAAATGCCGTTTCTACATTGGTTTAGGGTTTCATAAATATACCCCATAGACTCTTATTCTGCCTCTCACACATGATTATATTCTTACATATTTACTATAAATCAGCACAAACAAATATTGCATAATTCTTTTATTTACTTGTTTATTATTTAGTATCATATTGACAGACAGATTAATATGTACATTTTCATACATTTTAGCACATATTACATACAGATGGCTCAATATGTAATATATGCATAAAGGGTTTAATGCCCGAACACCACAATTATCACAGTATTAATAACTTAGACAAAATAGATGGCAAATCCAAAACCAGTGTAGAATTAAAGGGGCCAGAATATTAAGGAAGAAAGAGAGAGAGAGAGAGAGAGAGAAAGGAAGACAAGTAGAGAAGAGAGAGGGAGAGAGAGAGGAAGACAAGTAGAGAGGAGGGAAGGAGAGAGAGAGAAAGGAAGACAAGTAGAGAAGAGAGAGAGGGAGAGAGAGAGAGAGGAAGACAAGTAGAGATGAGAGAGAGAGGGAGAGAGAGAGGAAGACAAGTAGAGAGGAGAGAGGTAGAGAGAGAGAGAGAGAGAGAGAGAATGGAATACAAGTAGAGAGGAGAGAGAGAGGGAGAGAGAGAGGAAGACAAGTAGAGAGGAGGGAGGGAGAGAGAGGTAGACAAGTAGAGAGGAGGGAGGGAGAAAGAGAGAGAAAGAGAGAGAGAGAGAGAGACAAGTAGAGAGGAGGGAGAGAGAGACAGAGCGAGAGAGAGACAGAGAAAGAGAGCGAGAGAGAGAGAGAGAGAGAGAGAGAGGGAGGAAGAAAGAGAGACAATGTAATCTAATACACAGAGATCAGCCTTTACTAAGCTAGACAATATTTAGGAAACTGGTGTGAATAATGGAAATAACTAAACAGAAAGGCTAAGAAAGCGTATTCTTGCTACATAAGTACAATAATAGCAGAATAATAGCAACCTATAATAAAACACATTTGTAATCCAAAATAAATTATTGACTATTGCAACCAGTAAATATGTATTACCAGCCTAGAACCAATGGCATTGTTGTAACCAGATCTAAAGTGTATTCCAATTCCAGAACCAAATGCAACCAGGAATATGATGCAATAATAATCTAGAACTGGGTAAGGAATACAATTCCAATCGAAAACCTATATAACTATTACAGGGAGAAATTCAGTGAGGAGCCACAACGATGTAAACTACTTGGACGCATTTAAATTCAGATTCTTATATAAATCGTGATCATGGCCCCCAAAATTTACATATAGAACAATAGGATACACATATAGCATTCCCCATAAAATTTAGATTATCCACATAAATAAAAGAACAGAAAAAGTAAGCTTTCCGAGTCAAAGAGATCCAGTGGAAAAATTTGTATGTAGGCTGGAAAAATCGTAATATCTGGAAGTCTTATTTATGATAGTGCGGCCCATACTGAAAAGCATAGCACTCCAGAAGTGTGAAGAGATCAATATGGAAAGAAATAGAATCACTATAAGTTTATAACGTGCTTTGGGCCTGTGTGCATCAAAGGAGCATCAGTTCCAGCAAGACACTTTATTAAAAGCAGAGGATAGTCCACTTTGTCCTTCAATTCCATTATTTTTGCAGCAGAACGGCTAAAAAAAAAAGAAAAACAGGTAAAATTTGTGCTATTGTGCCATATATCAGATATACAAACATCTTCTGGTTCTTACCATACAACAGCAGCAGATCAATATTCCAGCAAGGAACAAGGACATCAAGACCAAAAGAGCAATTCCCCAGCCAGGGACCACGTGACCTGTAAGAAAGAAATGTCAATTATATATATATTAATATATTAAAATATATATATATATATATATATATATATATATATATATATATCTATATATATATATATATATATATATATATATATATATATATATATATATATATATAGGCACAAACAGCCTGTGTAGGGGCAGCTTAAGAGGGCAGCCAGGGAAATACTGAAGGTAAGATGAAAGGTGAAAGAAAGGATGTTTGAACATTTTTAATAAAAGCAAATAACAAAGTTGTTCACTTTCACTGCATTCTATTTTTTGGTAATTACTCCCCTTAAAAACTTAAATATAGCTATGCTATTATGCATTATATGTCTATTAAGTAATAGACAAAAATTCCAACCTTCATTTTCACACTTACCTCCAAAAACACTTAAACAACTAACTTGGCTTTAATATACAAAAGTATTACATGGTAATGATACCAGCTACTTGTTAATCTTTCATTTAAATTAGGCTTGTGTAGAGATACCAATATTAAGCAGTTCTGGTACCATACTGTATTATCCCATCATATCTATCAATGTGAACTGAGAGAAATAAACTAAATATGTCATCTGGAACAGATTGATAGTCATTTTTCTTACAATTCTTTTGACTTTGAAAAATAAAGCCAGCTACTAGCCATCATTCAATTATATATTGTCAAAGTTTGTGGTTGTTATATTCTGAAACTCACTCATACAGGAGACATGATTCTGTGAACTCACCTGGTGCTGTTATATTAGTCACAGCATCTGCTTGGAGAGAAAAAAAAAATCTTTAATTACAGGGTGAGAGATAGATAGATAGATAGATAGATAACTAGAAAGATAGATATGAGACAGATAGATAGATAGATAAATAGATAGATATGAGATACATAGATAGATAGATACATAGATAGATAGATAGATAGATAGATAGATAGATAGATAGATAGATAGATAGATAGATATAAATAGGAGATAGATGGGTATGAGTTATATGGATATGAGATAGATAGATAGATAGATAGATAGATAGATAGATAGATAGATAACTAGAAAGATAGAAAGATAGATATGAGACAGATAGATAGATAGATATGAGATACATAGATAGATAGATAGATAGATAGATAGATAGATAGATAGATAGATAGCTACATAGATAGATAGATAGATAGATAGATAGATAGATAGATAGATAGATAGATAGATAGATAGATAGATATAGATAGGAGATAGATGGGTATGAGTTTGATGGATATGAGATAGATAGATAGATGGGTATGAGTTATATGGATATGAGATAGATAGATAGATAGATAGATAGATAGATAGATAGATAGATAGATAGATAGATAACTAGAAAGATAGAAAGATAGATATGAGACAGATAGATAGATAGATAGATAGATAGATAGATAGATATGAAATAGATAGATAGATAGATAGATAGATATGAGATACATAGATAGATAGATAGATAGATAGATAGATAGATAGATAGATAGATAAATAGATAGCTACATAGATAGATAGATATAGATAGGAGATAGATGGGTATGAGTTAGATGGATATGAGATAGATAGATAGATAGATAGATAGATAGATATGAGTTAGATGGATATGAGATAGATAGATAGATAGATAGATAGATAGATAGATAGATATAGATAGGAGATAGATGGGTATGAGTTAGATGGATATGAGATAGATAGATAGATAGACAGACATGATTGGCACAGATAGATAGATAGATAGATAGATAGATAGATAGATAGATAGATAGAGAGAGATAGGGGATAGATGTGTATGATTAGATGGATATGAGATAGATAGACAGACATGATTGGCACAGATATATATCTAGATAGATATGAGACAGATAGATAGATAGATAGATAGATAGATAGATAGATAGATAGATATAGATATGAGATAGATATGAGTTAGATCGATATGAGATAGATAGATAGACAGACATGATTGGCACAAATAGATAGATAGATAGATAGATAGATAGATAGATAGAGAGATAGAGAGATAGGGGATAGATGTGTATGATTAGATGGATATGAGATAGATAGACAGACATGATTGGCACAGATATATATCTAGATAGATATGAGACAGATAGATAGATAGATAGATAGATAGATAGATAGATAGATAATCAGACATGATTGACACTGACCTGCTCCTTGCAGATTGATTATCATATACACAGCAAGAACCCATAGTCCAGCCTTACGTTCAACAGACATGTTTGTATAACCAAAGGCAAAGGACAGCTGTTGACCTCTGTTAGACTCACAAATCTCTGATGTTCTCTATCTTAGATCCAATATTTATATACCTCTGCCTTCTAGAAAACTGACAACAGAGTACTGAAATCTGGAGGCTTGTCAGTCACTTGAACCTAACCCCAAATTAATAGTGGGGGATTAAAATTACTTAGGCTGGGAAATGACTAATTGCCTTTATGAGCTAGGAGTTTTCTGAAATCCTTCATACTTTGACACAATATTTGCACTTTCTGTGTTCCATTAGCACTGATCATCTGATCTAGTGGTAAACATTTCTAAAATAGAAAATACTAATCAAAATAGGAGGCTAGTTCCCTGTAATACTATAGCAGAGATAAGATTAAAGGACTACTAATTAATTGAATGACGACTAGAATGAAACTTGCTTTAAATAGCACACAATGAAACATGTCAGAACCGAACATATTAGAGATAAAGTTGTAATTAAGTAAGGTGATATTTTTGCTACAAGCAGCATACTTCATGTAGTTGGCCCACTGAAAGACATTGCAGGACAGCTTTAAGTCAGGGGGGGCAGTGTTATTGACAACATTGGAAGCGGCAATTGTGACAAATGTCACTCCCCAGTTGTCCCAGAATTATGTAAAGAGAGTTCCTAAAGACTAAAGCACTTAAGCAACATACTTATGTGTTTTTCAGTAGCTTGCTCTTACCATGGAGGGTTAAATTATCCCAATAGCGGCACCCTAGGATTCAAGTTATCTTCTTGCCTCATAGTGTTTTAATCAACGCTTTTTCCCACGTTGCAGAGCAGGCACAGTTGGTAGGAAGGGCACTGCTAACAGCGGCTGATGAATACGGCGCTATCGCTGATTGGTCTCAGGTCATTGCTCCCTTCGAGGTAAAGTGACTCTTGGTCCTTTTTGTGTGAGGGATCCCTTAGCCTGCTTAGAAGCAGGTTATTGTGAGTCGAGAGGTGGTTTAGTAACCTGCCACCAGGTCTAGCACCAGTCAAGCAGTTAGTTAGTAGCCCGGTTTTTTATGTGGATACAGGGCCAGTTTGCCATGTTCACACTTGGTTTCAGTTATCAGTCATTAGCTGTCCCTCCTTTCTCTGCCACCAATTTCATTTAAATAAACTGTGACCTAATTTTGCCATGTATTCAGTCTCTGTGTCGTTATTTTAGTTATGTTAAGTATGTAAGTTAAGTTAAGACATGGTATAAGTAAGGTTTGAAATTAGACATCCAAGTTATGATGGTTATGAACTGGGGTCCCTAAGACCCTGGCCATTATATTAGCAGAGTAAAAAAATAATAATATCACAACACAATTTTAAATTATACTTTAATTGAATAAAATACTCCCCAAAACCTGTATTAAATATAAAATAAAATCTTCTTTCTTGAGCTATCGCAGTCTAAACAAGAGAGGCCCCTGAAACATACCCATACAAAAATACCCACCAGCACTGATGGACAGAAATGGACACCCCAAAACTGGCAGTCAATACACAAAGAAAATTCCATTCTATTTTTAAACTGCTCAATCTCAAAATTGTCTGAAGGTATTTCCTTGGAAATATCCAAAACATTCACCTTGCCAATATTCTTTTAGATCAGTTTAACTAATCAGTTTAATTAAATGGCTAAGTGGTTAGCCCTTCTGCTTTACAGCACTGGGGTCATGAGTTCAATTCCCGACCATGGCCTTATCTGTGTGGAGTTTGTATGTTCTCCCTGTGTTTGCGTGGGTTTCCTCCGGGTGCTCCGGTTTCCTCCCACACTCCAAATACAGACTGGTAGGTTAATTGGCTGCTATCAAAATTGACCCTAGTTTGTGTGTGTCTGCGTGTGTGTGTGTGTGTGTTAGGGAATTTAGACTGTAAGCTCCAATGGGGCAGGGACTGATGTGAGTGAGTTCTCTGTACAGCGCTGCGGAATTAGTGTCGCTATATAAATAAATGGTAATAATAATAAATATTTTTAGCATCAGAATAAAGGGGATTATAATGAAAACTGAGTTAAATCTTAACTTTACTCTACTATACTATACTTCTTTATAATTCATTTACCAAGCAAAACTTTTGAATCACCCACCAGTCATACAAATGGTTACAATCATCTGTCCATATCAGTGTTATCATCGTTATTATTTTATGTTTCAGGATGTTGAATCTTTTTAAGACTCTATATAGAACATTTATGTAGACAGTACAATAATTCCAATGAATGTATTTGAAATCTTACTTTACATGGAAAAGTCTTACATCCAAAATTGTGATTTGCTTGGCAATCTCACAGATATGGCTAGAATATCTCTTTAAATACATATATTGACTTTAAATAAGTAATGCTTTAGTATAATGTCTCTTCAAGGTGACAGAATACAATTCTAAATATTGTGAAAATCACTAAAAGTGAACAGTACTTTAAAGGATAAGTAGTTTAAGACCTTTAAATATTGTTCTATTAAATTCACTTAAAATTGGGAAGGTCAGGCAATGACCAGACTTGGGGCTAGATTTACTAAACTGCAGGTTTGAAAAAGTGGAGATGTTGCCTATAGCAACCAATCAGATTCTAGCTTTCATTTATTTAGTGCATTCTACAAAATGACAGCTAGAATCTGATTGGTTGCTACAGGCAACATCTCCACTTTTTCAAACCCGCAGTTTAGTAAATATACCCCTTGGACTGAAATATTACAATTTACTCTGGCCAGCTTCGCCAGTCTATCTGTGGAGGAGACACAGTTCAAGGTTCTCTCTTGCTGGTACAAGTGTCCGTCTCAACTTTGTAAAATGCATTCAGGTGTCTCGGGTTACTGCTGGAGGTGTGGTTTGGGAACACGGACTATTTACACATTTGGTTGAACTGTCCAGCCCTAGCTCTCTTCACGTGCAAGGTTAGAGAATATACCATGGAAATCATAGGATGTCCAGTGCCAGATGGTCCAGACTTTTGGTTATTCAACCTCCCAAATATTTTGATTTTCCAATGCAAAAAATTGTTGCTCAGATTAATGTATTAATTTAGAAAGGACTAACCTTATTTCATGTAGTGATATTAAAGTATTGTCTTATATACATATAATATATGTAATATTTTTCAACAAGGTACTACAAATATTTTCTTTCAGAATTGACTAAATAAGTGCATCACCATCCACATAATAAGCAGCACACCCATTTTCTGCCGTTCTTGAATGGGGCAACTATGTACTCTCTCCCAATATTTTTAATACTTTTTTAAAGTGTACATTTTATTGGCTTCCTGTGCTTCATTTTCATCTGCCCACCAGCTAAAGGCCTTATTGAATTTTTCTTACACCATTCCTCAAGTTTTATGCACACTAATCTGTATGCCTGTCTTTCCTTCTTGGTTGCCGTTGCAGAGTTCCATGGATTTTGTATAATAAGACCTGACAGCAGTCGAGTAACAGATGTCTCCATCTGATGGTAAGAGACTTTTTTCTTTTCATTTGTACTTTAAGTGCCAGCCCTATCTGATTTAAATAAAAAAAATTCCATGAAAAGAAGAAATAAGTCATAAATAAGACTACCACAGAATCAGTTATTTTTATCAGTTAATATATAGTGTAAAATAAGAAAAATATATGTTTAATATCAAAACAAAGTACCTCATTATTTTTCCTGATTAGCAGTGCCTAATTTTTCTTTGGGGAGTGGGACCAAGCTATTGTTACAGCAACCAGTGTGGCATAAACTTGTAGAACAATAGTAGAAGTGGTATTCACCTTTAGCAGCCACCTTTCCCGTAGAGACTAGTTATGCTCACAAGTACTCAGATGCTCCCAGGACTTACACTCAGTGTAGTACAAGTTTATGTTCACACGGCAGCGCACAGGAACAGAAGGTAATACATGGAGTAGGGACAGGCCAGAGATCTGTGGACTGGACAGAGCACGAGTGGAGAAGTCAGGTACCAGCAGGGTCAGAGTCACAGGCAATGGTTCAGAGTCCGGGTACAGGCAGAAGGTCAGGGTCACAGGCAATGGTTCAGAGCCCGGGAACAGGCAGAAGATCAGGGTCACAGGCAAAGGTTCAGAGTCCAGGAACAGGCAGAGGTCATACACAGAGAAAGCAATCCAAGGTTCAACACCAATATAGCACAGAAGCAGGCAGCAGTGCTGAGACTGAATGCTATAACCAGCAGTGAGGCTCAGTCCTCAATGCCTTAAATTGTACAAGGGGCCAATCAGGGAAAAGCCCTACAAGTCCCCCCTCAGTCTTGCATAATGAATCACTGGCATTGCAGTCAATAAAGGAGCAAAGTGCCCAGCAGTGTTTCAAACCTAATCAGCCATAATTGGCTGAACCTACACAGCCCTGCGCGTGCACTTCCGGCTGTTTGACAGCTGACCGGGAGCAGTGTCAGGGAGCCTGAAGCATCCCGGTTGTTGCCTAGGCAACCGGGACAAAGGAACGGGAAGTGACACCCCGGTCGTCATAGAGACGTCCGGGACGCCACCAGCAGGGCAGAAAGAGTTGCTGCTGTGCCCGCGGCTGCTGCCAGTACCCCCCTTGAGGAAGGGTCAAGGAACCCCGACATCCAAGCTTTGCAGAAAACGTTTAAAAAAATTGCTTATTGAGCCTCTAAGCGTGAAGACGTCTCTGTGGTATCCAACATCGCTCTATAAAGATAATTTGGACAATACATATAGTTGTGTGTTGAAAGGGGGATGATAAGAATACACCACAAAAGGATGTGTTTTCTTAAGGCAACACCTACATCTAGTTGATACCCCCAGAGTACTGTGCACATGGCCCTGCATTCTGAAACTTCCTCAAGAGTGGAACTAGCTTCTATGAGCAAACACTGAACGAGGTACAGAAATGGGTAAGTGTTCCCCAGGGTTAGGAGAATAGTTTTCATCTATGCCAGATCATTTAAATAATCGGGACCCACCATAGCAAACCTACTTTTTTCTCTAGGGTAGAAAAATTAGGCCTAATCCATACCTGCACACCACGATACAATCAAAACTTCTCATCATTAAGTGCAAGTTTTTCAGATGCCAGCACATTTCCATTTGGATTTCCATCTAATGGAACATATAAGTAGGAAAGCAACATCACACAAGAACATCTTTGTATTGTTATAAATCAGCCTTAAGGACTGCAAATGCTTTAAAGCATAGAGGTAAGGTGATATGAAGAAGGTGGAGCAAATTTCAAATTGAGACAAATGGGGCAAAAGTAATCTGAAATAGTCTAGAAATAAATGGGTTCATATCGAGATCCATAATAAGTTGCAGAGGCTACCAAATAGCTGAATGTGGATGTCGGCCCAGATGGTAAGCTTGTAATGGAGGGGTTTAGAGACCAATTAAACTATAAAAGACAGAAATGTAATTGAGATATTAGGAGAGGGTTATACATATCTCAAAAGAGAAGAGAACAGACTGTGACAATCATGTAAGACACAAGTGGTCTGGATTCTCGAAACTAATTTGGTATTATTGTCTGTTCTGGAAATTCTTGTTATATGTAGTTTTCAACCATTAGTGGTGCATTTTTGGAGTAATTTATGCCATGTTATATGGTGGATACCATAATATACTGTATAGTATATATTATAAGGATTTTAGAAGTCACCAAAGAGTCCTGTGACTAAATGAAGCACAAGGTTACAAACTTAATAATCACATTGGTACAGGAAATGTTATTCATTGTTTTGAAATTTTAGGTATGAGATCTGTTAGCAAGAATTATCTAGGAAGTAAATAATTGCTGTAATTTGGGAATAATATTATCTATGCACAGATGATCACCAAGTGTTTCTCTCCTAAAGTCTCTGGGCCTGAGTCATTAATGCACCTATCTGTCTGTTTTGAACGAATCCTCCGCAAAGTTGGTTCTGCGCATGCGCAGAGAAGGTGCACGTGGGCACAGAAGTGAGTAGAGGGTGGCAAAGAGGCAACGGAGTTAGAAGACTGGGTGGATATAAGAGCAGTGAAGTAAGTTTGCTTGGCAATGAAAGTGCAGTGTTGTCAGATAAAATTATTATTATTATTAATTTTAAGTAGAGGAAGCAGAGGAGCCAAGAGGGTGGGGGGGGGGGCAGGTACAAAGTCCCAGGGCCCAGGCCTGACTGTGTAATGGAAAGAACCACCAATCTGGTGTGACCATGACACCTTTGCTGACTATGGAAGGGCCCCAAGAAGTTGTCCAAATTTCCTCTTGGTGGCCCTGGGGAGGCATCATGGAAGCAAGAAAATTGATAAAGAGAAATGGCTAAAATAATCAACAACATTTATTGAAAGCTGTGTCTATATGCAGTATGTGTACCCCTAACACTGGTAAAACACATACAAGGCCATCAACAAAGCTGCACCAACATACATCTCCTCACTTGTCTCAAAATATCTCCCAACTGGACACTTCTGCGCAAAATCTGCATCTCAAATCCACACTCATTATCTGTTCTCATTCCCAGTTTCAGGATTTTTTTCGGGTTGCACCCCACTTTGTGGAATTTCCTCCCTCACATTATAAGACTTTCCTCTAGCCTTCAAACCTTCAAGTGTTCTCTGAAAATGAACCTCTTCAGACAAGCTTATAATATTCCTCAACCACCCTATTACCCTCCCTAGGTTACCCTATTATACTCTTTACACCGTTCACACAAGACAACAACCCTTTGACCAACATTGCTATGTGATTGGATCATATAACCCACAGTACTTTTTACCTTTGAAATGTGGCTGAACCAATATGCAATATGTAGCACTTAAGTTCATGTATCAAACTCCCAGTGTCCCATATATTGTAAGCTTGCGAGCAGCCCCTCTTACCTCTCTGTCTGTCAGTATTACCCAATATTGGACAAAGCAAAACAAAAATGCATAGATACAAAACATGTCTTCCACCGGCAGATATAAATGGTTTACACTTTCGTAAATGACCATTACTATATTTTTTTCTGTATATTATATGAGCACTTCATTGCACCATTACTCTTCATCTCTATGTAAGATGCAATTATCAGTATATGGTCTTATCATTTAAGCTTTTAAAATTAACTTATGCCAAAGGGAGTATATCAATGTACACATCATCTCGTATAGATGTGGATAAGTGTCCTATGTTCCTATAGATTCCAGCATTTCGCTCAACATTCTCATTCCTGGAAACTCAAACATGGGCCACTCTGAAATACCACAGTATTTGCTGTTAGTGTAAGGGTTGTATAAAATCCATGAATCTGTTGCCTGTCTATTGCTGTGTGCTGACAGCCTGCAGAAGCAACTACATGAGTCACATACATTATACAGCAGGCGGCTGCCCTCATTTTTGTGCAGTCATGGAGGGGTTGAGTGCTCAGAAGGAATGTGGCAATTACTTGGGCGTGAGTTTAATTTGTATTTTATGTTATGACAATTATATAGGATGATGTGGAGGGAGGAGTGTTTGTTTCTAATGTAATATATAAATATAAATATATATCTGTATAAATATATGATTGGCTCTATGTACTTAGACACTCTGTGTGTCTGCATTATCTGTTTGTGTCTAGCTCAGTGTTGGTCAACCTGTGACCACTCCAGGTGTTGTGAAACTACAAGTTCCAGCATGCTTTGCCAATATTACTGCTGGAAGGGCATGCTGGAACTTGTAGTTTCACAACACCTGGAGTGTCACAGGTTAGCCAACACTGCTCTAGATGTTTGTACATAGCTGTGCTCATATATGTACTTTAGCAACATGTACTACTCTTTGGAGCAAAAGTCAGCTTTTCCTGTTGTCTTCTTTACTTGGTCCATTGCTGTATTTAGTTCCTTATGAATATACTATATGAGTGTCTCCAAAATGTTATGTTATTGCCAGAGAAATTGCTGCAAAATTTTGTGCAAGTCAAGTTTCACAACAAAACAAAGTTCCGGCTCTGCTTTGTTTTACCATTCTACAATGTATTTGGAAATTTACATTTTACTTACAGGTATACTTTTAAATAACGCTGGGATGATCACAGTCAGCTAATTCTGTTTTGTGATGTGGTTGAGCTGAGTACATTTTTGGCCAAATTCAGATGGCAATTTTTTTTAGCTCATTGCAGAATGAGGGTACTGTTTTACGGAACAGTTTTGAATCTCAATTTTATAACGTTGTGAGCTTTGCATAGTTAGATATGTTACATGTTAATTACTACATCAGTGATGGGCAACTTGATACACTTCAGGGGGCCCATGGGCAGCCCTCTCACCTTAAAAATGGCTGCAAATTACTCTTCATCTCAGTAATAAGTTAAAACAATAAATGTATTATCAAAGAAAGAGACACCTATCTGTAATAATATATAATTAGAATGTTAAACAAGTGTAACAAGCTATAATCAATAAATCTAACAATAAAGCAGGAAGACTCGGAGGGCCGCCTGTTGTCCATCTCCAAATAGGCTAACTAATGTCCACAAGTCTGCCTAATGTAAAACAGTGGGTTTCAGTGGTCATTTTTCCATCTCCTGGCTGGTTGGTGAAGGGTTCTTGGGTATGAGGGTGTGTATGGGGCTTAATTCCTACATTACTAACACTTTGTGATCTTTCATTTTCATTGGTGCATGTTATTTTACAATGTCGGAAGCTAAAGAAAGCTCAATAAAATAGAACCAATAATCTACACATAAGATACAATACACGCGTAGACAAACAGTTGAACATACTGTATAATTTTAATCAAGTTTAATGTTGTTTTGTTGTTTGTTCTGCAGAAAAGTAATTTAATGCCCTATATTTCTTTATCACTTTTTCAAATATTTTACTGAATCAGTAGCTATTTTTGCTGTTCCATGGATCTGTGAGCCTTTACGTGAAAAAGTTTTCAAAAGTCACCTTTTATTCTTCTTGGCCAAAAATTTGGTTACAGAGGGAGTAATATTCTTTTTAATAACAGTCTGAATAATATGCATTTGTGCCTAATGATCCGTAGTTCACTGACACATAAAGAGCCTGATTCATGTTTGGAAGTACATCAGTTTTAATAGCATATCTTTCGTGAAATAGCTCTGCACACGCCTAGAAACGGACATTACGTCAATGAACGCAATTACATGCAATTTATGTATACACGCAACTGTCACTTACCACTAGAGATGCTCAGGCTTGGTTCCTCAAGAACCGAACACAACCGAACTTAGGTGATCTGAGTACCGAGCCGAGCCGGCTCGCTACTTTCTCGCGCCATCGGAATCGGAAACAAGGCAAAACGTCATTGTTACATCGTCGGATCTCGCGATATTTGTATTCCTTTTTAAGATCCAACATTACGGTGGATGGGAGGGAGGGCGTTCCCAGGGACAATTCCACCTTGCTCCATTTTTCTTTTCTGCCACTACTGTGTGCCAATGTGTCCTAGATGTGCTAGGAACTGCCGTGTGTTTGAGTCATTGCTCTGTCACTTTCCATCCAGCCAGGTCGCTGCAGTATTTGTCCGAAAGTGTATGAAAATAATATTGTGACCTGTGAGGTGGTCAAAATTGACTGCAAATTACTTGAAATTAGTGTTATTGAGGTTAATAATAATGTAGGAACAAAAAAAAAAGAGCAAAAATATGTGATGCTAGCATATTTTAGGATTTTTTTCGAACAAATACAAAACCAAAACACACAAGGGCGGTTTTGCCAAAACCAAAACCAAAACACAAAGCTAATCCAGATCCAAAACCAAAGCCAGTTTACGGGGGTCAGTGAACATCTCTGCTTACCACTGTCTACCACTTGAGAGGCGGAACAGGGGAAGGATGGGACAGGCTAATGTAGGCAATGTACAGTAAGCGCATTCCGCCGCAGATGCGGACAATTCAAGTCCTGTTTTTGTCATCAATTGTGTTCAGTCATAAATCAGCCCTAAGTATATGAGTGTGGTGGCAGATGGAATTGCTCATGATAAAGAACTTTGCTATATCTTATGTTATCTTGCACTGGATGCTGTGATGGCTAATGGTACACACATATTTTATATTCCAATCCATAGTGCATATTGTTAAATATTTTTAGAGATATTTTTTTGCCTCATTTCGCATTTGGCTACTAAATTTCACGTTTCGCTGGTGGAATTTTACAGCAACTTTGCTCCTCTCCAAAGACATTGAAGATGTTTAAATATATTCAATGACTATTTTATTGTATGTGTTTTCTTTAGTGTGTTACGTGTACGCTACATTTACTAGCCATATAAATGATTTTATGAATATATATTAATCTATTTATACCTGTACATTCATCACATTATTAAATATTTAACAACAATGACATATATAACCAGTTCCTGTGATAGTGACCTCAGTTTGAAAACCTTCAGCAGCTTCTAATGAGCATCCCAATTATCAGGTGTCATTGACCATAAATGCACGGAATCATTTTAATGTAACGTTAGTACATGGAGAGTTGAGTCAGACATTGCAAGCTGGAAACAACAGGTTTTAAACTAAGAAAAAAAATAACTAATATTAGTACAGGATAAATTGGTTAAAGAGATTTGGGAAGTGTTTATTTCAATAAAATATTGTGTCAAAGTATTCTTGGGTTTTTTAACAGTATTTTATTCCTGCGGTACATCAAGTCCCAGCAGGCCCTGGATGCCAGGCATGCTGACATTTGCAATTCTACTAATGCCAGCATGCTCAGGTAGCCATAGATATGCCGGCACTTGTAGTTCTACAAGCACCAGCATAGCTAAGCCAGTTGTGCCACAGCAAAAAAAAAATGTTGATTTCTGAAATGTAACCATTCATTCCTCAACACCCATTGGCAGGGTGCTGGGAGGAGACCCAGTGCTTTCGGTCATGGGCTGAATTTTCCTAGGGGAATGGGGTCTGCGCTGTGTTTGCAGGCCTGATTCCCCTAGAGAATTCTGCCCCATGCTGAACAGGTTGGGGCTGTGACACATTATGACAGGGGGACTCCACACTGCCGTTTTCTCTGTTGTAGTGTCAGACATGTCTTGGTGCTGTGTTGGGGTTTTTTGACTTCACGCTGTTCATCCCCCTGCAATTTCCACAACCGGCCCAGGTGGTTCTTGAATCACACTTTAAAAAATATATATATATTTTATATATATATAAATATCACGGACTCCCAGGAGAGCTGGCAAATCTCCTGCATCCCGCAATTGCGGGGCTAAAATGACGCAATTCGCTGTGAATCACGTCATTTTGACCCTGCCCCCCACGACAAAATGGCATATTTGGTGCAGGTGGCGAGGCGCCCTTCCTGCCCTCTAGACATGCCCCTCTCCCGGATATATACATTTATACATATATATATATATATATATATATATATATATATATATACACATATACACATATATGTAGATATAGATATTCAAATATAAGTAAATATAAATATTACCAATTCAGAATAATGAACAGCTGAAATAGCCTGCAGCTAATCAGGTCTACGGATTAGAATGTGACTGTAGGAGGGTGCTCCCTTGGAGCTATGTCCATGAAATGGGCAAATAAGAGGAGACCCGGCGGTTGCAGAGTTAATTCCGGCCAGGAGGGAAAGAAAATAAGAAGATTCAACTTACTAGACTTCTGATCCAGCACGGGTAAGTCCGGTGACACTGTGGCGCACCGGACAATCTGAGCATCTAACCAGTACCATCAGCGCAGTGTAGTGGTGTAAGGTTCCTGATAAACTGGTGCAGGAAGAGTGTTTGCTATGTAGAAAGACAAAGTCTAGCAAGTTATCAGCCTATGATTATATGGACAAGCTCTGTTGGTCCAGAAAATAACAAAACAAGCCCTTGTTGAGACATATCATCACCAAGGAAAAACATTCTGACCCATACATATCTCACACCTATAATGCTTTAAAATAATTATAGTGAAGATATCATTTATTATAATAAATGCATCTCCTTTTTCGAAATTCATGTAATGTAAATAATCAATTCCTTTCAAGATTATGGATACTCACTTTTGAACCCTCTCATATTCTGCTATGTGTTTCTTGTAGATGGGTGATAAACATTTCCTCATATTAGATGTATGGTCTAACAAGTGATTAATTTAGCTGTAAAATTTTGTTTCTATCCCACGCATCCATCCCCTTTTTTATGGTTCACAAAATGTTATTAGCCTTAGTTGTCCCTCTTATACTGAATTTAGGTTGCTATATATAAGTATACCTAAATTCTTTTTCACTTCATGTTTCCCCAATTGTATGCCACATAAAGTGTAAATTGCACAACTATTACTACTGCCTATGTACAGGGCCGTCTCTTCCATTGGGCACAATGGCCAGGTGCCTGGGGGCCCTGCGGGCTATGGGGCCCGTCCGAGGCAGCACTGTAGCAAACAATCCTGCAAAAAAAAAAAACAGAAAATACTTACCTTGCAGTCAGCTGGTGATCCGGCTCCCTCCCTGGTCTCCTCTTCCATGCGGCGCTCGCAGTGCATGTCGGGCATGACATCATCACGCCCACCCGACATCCATTGCGGAGCGCATCACGGAGGAGGAGACCAGGGAGGGAGCCGGATCATCAGCTGACCGCAAGGTAAGTATAATAAAAAAGTTAAAAAAAAAAGTGAGAACCTGCACCTGAGGAGGAGGAGAAATGAAGGAGGGCACCAGATCCAGGGTCTGTGCAGGTACCGCACTTTCAAGTGTGCTTTACAGATCGATTGGCCCTGAAATTCCTCACAGAGCAGGAGGTTGTGGAGATGTTTTGCCTGAACCCTAAAAACCTCCTGCAGCTTTATGAGAGGGTGAGACATGACATGCCTGTAGCATCAAGCACCTATAAAGTGTCTGGGCTGCAAAAATAATGGTGTGCTCTACACTTTATGGCCACCGACACTATACAATCGGTGAGCTCAAAAGTGTTACAGATTACACAACCAACATTTTCCACACACTTAAGCCAAGTGTTAAGTGCCCTTAAAAAATGGTGGTGCACATATATCTGCTTCCTCCACCAGGAGTCAGAGAGCCATGAACTTAAAATAACCTTTTATAGGGTCTCAGGAATAATGTCCTGGGAGCCATTGATAGTACACATATTGAGCTGAGAGCACCTCACTTGAGGGCAGAGGTTTGTCAACAGACCTCATTACCACTCCCTCAATGTGCAGGTGGTCTGTGATGCAAACTTGAAAATGATAAGTTTTGTCATGCCATGATGCCTATATCCTGTGCCAGTTGGCCCTCTTCCAGATGTTTAACAGATGGGAAATGCCGGAGGGATCGCTACTATGTTTTTGGCTTTTTACTTCACCATATGCTTCATGCTGAATGCAATATAGGCTGACTGATGGTGTTATGTTTGCTATGTGTAATTTCAGGTGATTTAGGATATGGGTGTCACTCCTGGTTAATGACACCTCTGTACAATCCACTGACTTCTCGTCACTAATATAATGAGCCGCACATAATCACTCGGGGTGTGATAGAACATCCCTTTGGACTTTCAGGTTCAGATGCCTTGACAACATCTAGTGGGGTGCTCCTCTCTGCCCCTGAAAGGTGGCAGATATTGTGAATAGTTGCTGTATGCTGCAACATTATTGCATTACATCAAGACAGGCCATAGCCAGACACTATTGCAGCATACAGTGAGAAAACAGGGGTCCAATTAAGATCTTCTTATGTGGAAAATACAGAGGGGGAGAGGAAGGTCAGAGATAGGCTCATACAGAACTACTTTGAAAGTAAGCTATTATTGGAAAAAGCCACTCAGTGTGTCAATGTATGTATACCCCCTTCTTACTACAACTCACCTTTTTTTCCCCCCCAAAATTTAGAAGGGGGTCCTGTACAGTGGCACTGGTTTGTGGCCTAAACCTGTGTTACCAGAATCCTGGTAGCTGTTGAAAAGCTGCACAAATTTGTGAGGTTGTCTCTCGTACGTCACCCGTAAAATTGTAGATGACAGATATCAACTCAACCATTCGAATATCCATCAGTGCCAAGGAATTTACAATTCTCATTCATGGATGCAACTGTGACATATACATTTTGGAGGCATGACTTCAACTCTTACTCATATGAAGCATACTCTATAATCAGACATGGACCCCCTCCTGTTTGTGCTTTTCTCTCCTCCCTATCTACTCTTTAAGTTTATTTTTTGTATGGGGAAAGCTCTTCCTGCAATTTTCCACATAGTTCCTTACTGAGCCAACAGGATTTACAGTCACACACAAATCTGCCCACATTTGTTTTTTTTGGACCACAGATGTTTTGGCGGCTTGGTTGTTCTGAAGTCTGAAAAATATACGCCGATCAACCACAATATTAAAACCACTGACAAGTGAAGTAAATAACATTGATTATCTTGTTACACACACAAATTGAACAACTAATTAATACACACAAAATAAATACTTTAAATCTGACTCATACCTACAACATATAATCAAACAGTATGAATTCTGCTATCTAGCAGATGATAGGCTAAACTATTGATGGTTAGCTGAATGCAATTATGAATATGGATCCACTCTGAATTTTTCATACCTTATAATTCTGGATATCTTACACAAAATATGACATCAGAGATGAGTTTGAACGATTACTGTCATGCTGTCAAAACACATAGACAGCAATGATTTGTTTGAATGATCACAATCTTGCTGTCAGAATATCCAGACAATAGTGACTAGTTTTAAGGATCACGCTCATGCTGTCAAAATATGTAAATAGTAGAGACTAGTCTGAACAATCGTGTTCAAGCTGTCAAAATATGCAGACAGCAGAGACTAATTGGAATGATCGCTGACATGTTGTTAAAATATGCTATGTAAGCATTAGACATCAAACAATAAAAAGAATAGTGTATGCCTGATCCATAATAAATTTACTCATTCCTAAGACATAACAACTTAACTAAGGTTTACGCAAGATACTTTTAAATACCTTGTCACTTTCTTAATGTGACAAGGTATTTAGCCCACAATTAGCCCACAATACTAGTGGAGCAACTATAGGTAGCGAGCAATTCATTTTAAATATTATACCTCTGCAAGACAGTTATCAACTCTCTTTGTATTGAGTCCTATTGTATATTGGATGCAGTGATTGTAACTTTAAGGATATTGGGCCTGAGTTATTAAGGAGAGCAAGGCAAAAAAAGGAGTACATTTGATCCTTTACAAACCATGTTACAATGCAAGAGGTGCAAATTAGTTTATTATTTTGCATGTAAGGAAAACACTGTCTGTTTTCTCATGTAGCACACAAATAATTGATAGCTTTATTTTTACACTGAAACTTATAAGATAATCTAGGATGGGGTCGGCAACCCGGGGTCCTGGCACGCGTGCCATACGTGGCACGCTGACCACTTTTGTCTGGCATGCCGGCACTGAAGCTGCTTCAATAAAACAGCTGGTGATGGCCGAAATGAAGCTTCTGCGCATGCCCAGAAGCCCCGCTTTGGCCATCACCGGCTGTTTTATTGAAGCAGCTCCCGGGTTTCTAGAGGAAGACGGGTCTCCAAAGGTAAGTAAGAGCAGCAAATTCAGGGGCACATATACTAGGTATACAATTTTCTGGGGGCAGCAGTGGCATACTATGAATTTTTGGGGGCAACTGTGGCATACTATGAAATTCTGGGGGCAACAGTGGCAGACTATGAATTTATGGGGGCAACAGTGGCATACTATGAATTTATGGGGGCAACAGTGGCATAGTATGAATTTATGGGGGCAACAGTGGCATACTATGAATTTATGGGGGCAACAGTGGCATAGTATGAATTTATGGGGGCAACTGTAGCATACTATGAATTTCTGGGGGCAACAGTGGCATAGTATGAATTGGGGGCACAGCTATGTGTCATGATATGAATTGGGGGCACAGCTACGTGGCATAGTTTGAATTGGGGGCACAACTATGTGGCATGATATGAATTTCTGGGGGCAACAGTGGCATACTATGAATTTCTGGAGGCAACTGTAGCATACTATGAATTTATGGGGGCAACTGTAGCATACTATGAATTTATGGGGGCAACAGTGGCATAGTATGAATTTATGGGGGCAACAGTGGCATAGTATGAATTGGGGGCACAGCTATGTGTCATGATATGAATTGGGGGCACAGCTATGTGGCATAGTTTGAATTGTGGGCACAACTATGAGGCATAAGATAAATTGGGTGCGCAATTATGAGGCATGATGTGAACTGGGGCACTACTGTTTGGCATAATGATATTTTGCTGGTCCCGTTACTGTGGGGCCCGGGGCCCCACTGGAGACCTATCTTTTAAAAAAAAAAGTATTTTAAAAGTACTTTATTTTTTGCTTGTGGGTGTCGCTCACGCCTGCGCATCCGAGAGTGCAGGGGGGATCGGTAGTGGCTAAATCCCCTTCAATTCAGGTACCTTCAGACGCCAGGTCATGTGACTGCAGCGGTCACATGGTGCGGGCGGGCTGCTGGATATCTTCCCATCCTGTGTGCTGTGCAGTGGAGAATAAGGTAAGAAGAAGGCATGCTGGAGAGGTGGCATGTGTGACTAAAGCTGATGGAGAGGGACATGTGTGACTAAAGGTTCTGGGCAGAGAGGGGACAAGTGTGATTAAAGCATGTGGTCAGAGGTGACATATGTGAGCAAAGCTGCTGAGCAGAATGGGCATGTGTGAGTAAAGTATTTTTCTGCAAGAGGGTGGCCTAGTGCTTTTCACCTGCTAGACATGCCCCCAATGATGCACTGCCACGCCCCCACTTGTACGACCACTCACAATGTGCGGCGGAGCAACACTTTTTTACCATGCTCAAATATAAGGGGGGCCCATTAAGTTGCTGTACCAGGGCCCTGAATTTTTCTAGGCAGCCCTGTATATATATATATATATATATATATATATATAACCAACTGTCACACCTGGGCTTGACTAGATTTTAGCCGGCACTCAGATAGAAAAAGGTTGCCAACCCCTGATCTAGGACATGATCTACCCCAAATATAAATCTGTCCCCACATTTTAAATTTACCTCCCTCACCAATGCAACATGGGTTTGCCAAGGAACAAAGTTACTCCTTTTTTTGTTTTGCTCTCCTTAATGACTTGGACCCATTGATCCAGAATTAAGGGTTGTTTCAACTGGTTACAATTTAGTGTCACAACAAAAGTGTGTCAATTTTCAGACAATACACGTTACTGCTGTAACAGTAAGAGGTGAGTGAAATCATATCTATACATTAGCTAGAAGCAATCAAGTGATATTAGCCTATTGACCAACTGACCAGGAATTATAGAAAGAGGTGGAATATTCTGACCTAGTATTGGAGGCTGACTGTTACTTACATATTGAGTCTCACAGATAATTTTCAGACAATATTTATTTCATACTCCTATAACAATGTGAATTGGGAGAAATAAGGTCTAGACAGCAGCTCTAAATAAATCAAGTGAGATAATAGTCAAGTTCACTTAATTAATTCAATAGAAATTATGTAAATAGAGGGATTGTAAGGCATACCCAGCAGATATTATTATAACTTTAATTCACTATTTCACCTTGTTATTTCACTGTTTTTAAACATTGAAATTTTAAAGTTTATTAATAAAAGTTACTTTTTAATAAAACTGTTGGGATTCACAGTCATCAGTCTGAAAGTTGATGTTTAGAGATTTTCAGTGCTCCATGTTAAAGCCTATTTTATTTCTTTAACTTTATATACAATGGCACCTGTCAAGGGGGCGGATATATTAGGCAGCAAGTGAACAATCAGTTCTTAAAGTTGATGTGTTGGAAGCAGGAA
Source organism: Mixophyes fleayi (assembly GCF_038048845.1). Classification (NCBI taxonomy): domain Eukaryota; kingdom Metazoa; phylum Chordata; class Amphibia; order Anura; family Limnodynastidae; genus Mixophyes; species Mixophyes fleayi. Next base: position 18,281,844 of record NC_134410.1, read on the forward strand.
AAATGGGCAGCACAGTGGCTTAGTGGTTAGCACTTCTGCCACACAGCACTGGGGTCATGAGTTCGATTCCCAACCATGGCCTTATCTGTGTGGAGTTTGTATGTTCTCCCCGTCTTTGCGTGAGTTTCCTCCGGGTGCTTAAGGTTTCCTCCCACACTCTAAAAACATACTGGTAGGTTAATTGCCTGCTATCAAATTGACCCTAGTCTCTCTCTCTATGCACTATGGTAGAATTCAAGCCGGCGTAGGCTGTGTGATGCTCTGGTCAATGTTCTGTAGGGAAACCTTAGGCCCTTGCATTCATGTGGATGTTACTTTGACATGTACCACCTACCTAAACATTGATGCAGACCAAGGACATCCTTTCATGGCAATGGTATTACCTAATGGCAGTGGCATCTTTCAGCAGGATAATGCCACACTGCAAAAATTGTTTAGAAATGGTTTGAGGAACATGACAAAGAATTAAAGGTCTTGGCTTGTACTCCAAATTTTCAAGATCTCAATCCGATCGAGCATCTGTGGGATGCGCTGGAAAAACAAGTCTGAGCCATGGAGGCCCCACCTTGCAACTTACGCGACTTAAAGGATCTGTTGCTAATGTATTGGTCCAGATACCACAGGACACCTTCAGAAGTCTTGTGGAGTCCATGCCGTGATGGGTCAGAGCTGTTTTGGTGGCAAATGGGCGACCTACACAATATTAGGCAGGTGGTGTTAATATTATGGTGATCAGTATACGAGCACAATGCTAGTTATAATTGCACAATTCTTATCAAAGTTGAACCTGACATTGTACCCAAACTTTTTCTGAACTGAGGGGACAGTGTTCTGACTCCCTACTTCCTCATCTCTCCCTCTCCACACATTTCCTCTACCTGCTAGGATTCTCCAACCTCAACCTCTCCTCACTCTCCCTAAGTTCCTCAGTTCCACTCATCCCAATAGTCATCCTCCAAACTAAAACACAAAAAATATACAGAACACTAACCACTGAAAGATTTAAAATAATACAAACACTAACAAGCACACAACACTCGCACACAAATAAGACACCGAACAATGAAAGTAAAAATGGCAAGGACAAATAACTTGAACAAAAATGAACTAGACTAAGCTAAAGCACAAAATAACCAAGTCACAGTTGAAATACAATATACCAGTCTCCTCCCCCTCCTAGCTCCAAGCACTAACTCCAGAATCCCCTATCAACTAACCATAGGCAATAGGCAGGCTTATATAGTGCACATGAGGTAGAAATCACATGATTTCTGTATTTTTAAATCAGCCAATGAGAATCCTCCATGTTTTTAAAACTGCATTTACTTGAAGTCACTGGTGATTTGGAGTGTTTGTGCTGGTTTGAACTTACATATTACTCATCGATGGTGATTTCAGTTTAAAGCCTCCAAATGGCTGGATCATAAATTTGGTAGATTGGAGGCCAAAAGAACAGGCGATTTGTGAAGATATGCAACGAGTTCAAACCTGATAAATTCCCCCCCTAACTGTTTAATGTGTAAAATGTATAAGTTAAAAATAGACACTACTTATCCAGCTTCTTGTGTACACTCTGCCAGCTACCATCAGCCCTGATTCCAAGTAAACGGTCAAGAGAGATTCAGTCATAGTAACCTGCTAAGCACATATACATTATCCAAAAAGCGTGGGCCAGTGAAGGAGTCCGTAGGTGGCAGAAATATCCTTCTGTAACTGATACCACATTGATGTGCAGTTGATGCTCACAATCAGTGAATAGCTGGTTTGATCAAGAAGCAGCATTAGATGCAGTCTGGCTTCTTGTAGCTGATAACCCAGAAAAACTCTCGTAACATGTAGTGCATTAGGGAAACAGAGTAAGCCAATCCCGTCACACTTACATTTATAAATATAACCACCTGGCCTCTTAGTGGGAGAAGGAGTGGCATGTCTTCCGGGCGGTTTGGAATGAAGGTGTTTGGATTTTAATATTACTTAAAAAATGACTTAACACTTCTACTACATTCAATGTTTGAATTTATATCTTGGTAGTTAAAATACCTATAATTAGTGCCCCATTATTCTTCACTGCTTCCCCCATTTGCATTAATAAATGACTTTCTTTACACTATAATATAGTTGGTGATTTATAACCAGGGTCAGTGAAGATCTGGGTGTGCCCTAGGCAGCGTCGTCTCCCCTCCAATCAAATTAGCCAATCCCCGCTGCTTACTTTAGAAATCAAGATGTGGGGGCAGCATCCTCTCATCCTGGGACTGGAAATGTGGTGCTTGGTTGTGACATCATAACCAAGTGCCACATTCCCAACGTAACACTTACATCTTAATTTTCTCTTCTATACACACCCACAAAGACTCCCATAATTCCTCTAACAAAGCCCTGCTTACTGACTACACTGTCTTGTCCACAGTTCCTGTCTTAGACTTTAACCACAATCTTCTCCAGCCATCTAGCTATCTCTTCCCATAGCATAGTTTCACCTTCCTCATTGAGTTTCTCCATCAATATGCTGAACCTGAGCATCAAGAAACCAGTCCCAGAGGAGGATGTCTTCCTACCAATTAAATCCCCTACCTGATAGGCTGACGGTCTGATAACGAACTTGCAGAACAGATGACAGAGGTCTTCACCTATAGCAGCCGCCTTTCCCGTAGAGCTTTATGCGCTCGCAGGTACTCGGATGCCTCCAGGACTTAACTCCTAGTGTAGTGCAAGTTTGTTAACAACACCGCAGCGGCAGGTCAGAAGAGACTGACTAGATGGTAACAGATGGTCAGACGAAAGCCGAGGTCAGGGGTCACAAGCAAGTAGAATGGTCAAATAACACGCCAAAGGGTCAAGGTCACCAGCATGACAGCAGAATCCAAGAACAAGGCAATAAGGTCACAGCGAGAGGTACAATAGTAAACGGGCAGAGCATCCACAGGAAAACTGGGACAAAGCAGGAACAGGACAGGAGTGGGTCAGCAACAGACAAAATCCACCCTATAACCAGCAAGGAGTGCTAAGCCCTCCATGCCTTAAATACTAATGGTAGCCAATCAGGGCTTTGCCCTGTAATCATCCCCAGGCACTTGATAATTAATGAGGTACTGATTAATTAGACGCAGGCTATAGAGGCTCCAGCGCACGCGCCCGGCTGCCCTGTGTTGCCGGGGCGGGCTAATCAGAAAACTCGGCGTCTGGCCGTTGCCTTAGGGACGGTTAGGCAGAGAAACCGGACTTAATTTGACCAAATGGACATACTTACAGGTTATAAGCAATATCACAAAGAATACAAGTATTATTGTCAAATATTGTGCCTACTGAAATAACTAAAACTAGTATTAGAATAATCAGCATATTAAGGGTATTAGTTTAAAGTAAGTATGTATTACTTATGTATCAAAACATGCATTCACACAGTAGACTAATAGGAATGCCTGTAAAGGGAAAACACTGATAGCGTAAAGAAAAATTTACATTAAAGCGATGCTTGTGCCCTTTAGTTAACCTTCCTTGATCCAATCTGACTTGATCTTAACTCAAACACAAAAATGACACACTTGAATGCAATGCACACAGCTCTTAACCTGGCCTTAATACAACAGTTACAGTTATTGTGCAAACGTAGCCTTTGTTGCAAAGGTCAGAGCAAGTGAAGAAGAACTGTATCTATCAATTCCTAAACAACTTGCCACAATCTGCTAGTAGGAGAGATACACATACCAGTAACATCTCTAATGTATATATATATATATATATATATATACATATATATATATATATATATATATATATATATATATATATATATATATATGAAATGTTACTAGAGAATATATATATATATATATATATATATATATATGTATGTATATTCACACATATTATAGTAGCAAAAGCTCTGTTATAAGCGCTCCAAAATATTGCATCCACAAGTCTGTTGGCAGCTAATCCGACTCAATCACTCCGACCTGAAAGTGAGAATTCTAAAGATAAAGAAACAAATAGAGAGAGCACTCCTAAGGGGGGATTCAATTGATCGCGTTACTCGTGAGAGGTCCACAGCCCGCGGACTATTACACTTAGTATTGTAATTTTAACGGGTATTTCTGCTCACGGCTCTCAGTGCTGCCACGTTTCTTTACCATATTGGTCCATCACTTCTCCACTTCTGTCTGTTCAACATTTATAAACTTTACTCTCTTCATTCTCTAATTGAACTATCCTCAACCTGTTGGCACAAAAAAAAGTCTTAATTCTTTCAATAATCTACTCTACTTCTTATTCGTTCTGCTTCTAGCAGAGGGTGATATACAGTATCACCAAATCTCAACCCCACACGCACATTCCCTTCCCACACACTTCATTCTATTTCTGCACACTACAGAAATCTAAGATGTCACCTGTCTCCCATCACTTTCAAGATCCTTTAAATGTGCCCCATGGAATACATGCCCTGTTTGAAATAAACTTACCTCCATCCTCTACCTGGCTGTCACGGTCGTCTGAATTTCTTGATTCGATTCGGGACCCTTGGGCCTAGCTGGAGCAGGACTGAAACAGAAACTAGCAGCCTGGATGATCTTCCTGCTCATGTTCTTGCTGAATGTAGAATATAGCAGGGGAATGAGAAGTCTGGAAATGCTGACAGGAACAGTGCACTTTGTAATGCAGACATTCCTGGCACTTTGTGATGCAGACAGGAACACTGCACTTTGTGATGCAGACAGGAACACTGCACTTTGTGATGCAGACAGGAACACTGGAACCTGGAGCCAAGAACTATCCTCTGGAGAGAAGTGTGTTGTTCTGGCAATGAACAGGTCACAGCAGCAGGTTTAAATAGGGTGTCCCAAATAACTATTGGATGATCAGTGCATGAGATCACAGCTACTGAATCTGATTGGTCTAGAATGATCACCTGACTGCATCCAAGATGGCCGCGACCATGCAGCAGAACAAACAGTATGTGTTTGTTTACAAACGGAGGTGTGGAGGACGGGATGCTGCAGACGACCAGAAGGGACCCAGGTAGCCGTGATATGACAGCGGCGGATGAGGTAAGTGCGGCTAAGATCCCGATTTGTGACACTGACCCTCTCCAACAACCTTAACCTTCTGGCAATAACAGACACATGGTTCACACAACCAGCCCAGCACCCAAGATCATCTTAAATCACCATTGATTATGACTTGTGTGTCTGTTTTATATGTGTGCTGGTCTTTATCAGTGAGGGTCAGTGATGACCCTCTCGTGTCTGATTTGTCCACCCTCCCTTAGGATGTAAGCTCTTATGAGCAGGGCCCCTCTTCCCCCGTGTCTCCATACCTGTTCTTCTGCTCTGTCCTTACTCCTTATGGCTGTACCGGAGTTACTGAAGCATTGGTACTTCGTGTTTATCGTTCTGTACTGTTTAACCCTGTACGGTCTACTGTTTGTACTATGTACGGCGCTGCGGAAACCTTGTGGCGCCCAACAAATAAATGATAATAATAATAATAATGTTAACCTCACTTTCAGTGTAGGTGCATTGCTCTTTTCCTCTCTTAGTGTTAAGTTGTGTTCTCTTCTTAGTTTGCTTTTCATCTCTTCCTAGCTTGTAGTGTCTGGTATTCCTTTCCTAGTAATCTTATTGTGTGTGCTCATTGTTATCGAGCATATGGAGATAACCATCTTTGGTGTTAGTGGTTATACTGGTGGTTAGATGGAGAGAGGTCTTGCTTGTTGTCCTGGGATGAGGGAAAGAGGGAGCCAAGACCTGGGCTTCTGCTTTTATATCCCAGCATTCTGTGCAGTCATGTGTGTGCTACAATACCTTGACAATACCTGTGGGATTCACTTGTTTTCTGCACAGTGGGCAACCACACCCCCAACGATGATGATATGTGAACATGCGCATTAAAAACGTGTGTGATATGGGGTCAGAAGTGGGGTCAGAGTTGGATGCCAACTGTTCCTGTTCCTTTTTTTGTAGTTTTTCTTAATAATATGCCAGCACAATAAAAGGAATGACCATTAACATACCATCAGTAGTAGCAATTTCCAATAGTATGCTAGCAGTAGCAATACTGACCAGTGGTATATCAGTAGCAACAGTAATGACCAGTAATATGCCACCAGTAGAAGTAATGTCCAATAATATCAAGCAGAATAAAAAGAAAAAAACTAGAGTACTCCAAAATTCAGAAAAAGCAGCCTTATCACACAAACTGAGCACCAAAACCACTCAGAACATGAACATTCTAAAGATAAATAGGCAAGTAAAAGGCGCTACAACCTATTTGCACACAATAATCATATATCTTGGGTTTATAAAATGTCTGAGAATGTCCACCTTTATTCTAGGAGTTGATGTTCCATGAGAATTCTAGGGGCAGATTCAATTGGCCGCGATGTTCCTCAGAACATCGTGGGCACACATTTCTCTGTTACTATGGAAAAATGTAACACTCATTTTTGCTTGTACATCTACGGGTGCGAGCAAAAATGAGGGAGAATTCTGTAAAAAAAAAAAATCCATGCAGGGGGTCCGGTGGCCGTTCCGGGGCATCTCGCGCGGATTTTTTTACAATTGACTCTGCGTCTAGCTGTTCATCTGTGAGCTGATTAGTATTTTCATGGACGTTCAACTGAAATAGGGACCCCACATAAAAAGAATATTACATTCCTATAGTGAGGAAGGTCATAAAATAAGAGTAGATTCCAACACCACATAATCCAACTATTTTCCTTTTCCAAAAGTATACATACACCAGATTCTTAGGGGGTTGGATATCAGCAGATTTTTCTTACACCCACTTCGTGTGCATGCTTTATATTAATCATATGTAGAAATTGCCTTGTATTGGACCATTATCCTTTATAATTCTAATTCCAGCTCATTTTTTTCTTTCCACTCCTGTCTCCATATACCAAACAAATTTCATGAAATAAAGAAGAAGAAAGGAAACGCAATCTGAGGGCATTACCATAACACTTCAAATGGATATTTATTAAAATAGATATGTATATGTATAAAAACATATATATCCCGTAAGGGTGCTCGATGTTTTAATACTAGATGTGTTCTGGGCAGTCGCATATAGATAGAAAATTACTTGTCCTGTCCTGTCCCGGGAACTTTAGCTTGTTACCAGAAACATATGAAGGTAAGTTTACCTGTATCACCAATATAGTTTTCAATGTGCTTTGATTCTTAATAGGATATTTTCCAAGGTAGGGGACACTACCATCTTTTTAAATTGGTAAAAAAAACAATTACATATCCAAATGTAAAATATAAATAAACTCAATTATATAATATTCCTTCAGTCCTCCTATTAAAGGGTAAAATCAGAAAATGATATATAAAATGAAACAAAATACATCAAATAAAAGCGTCTTGTTAATTTGGTTGTTTTGGGAACCATTAACAAATTCCTTCTATTTCCTAATGTTAAAGTTCATCAAAATAGTAAACTTTGTCCATCTGTTTCATATAATCTAACTTTAAATAAGGATCCCATGATGTCTATTAAGCACATAAATTATATGTCTGTCACCACTTGATTACTGATGGCACGCTGTACTTTTGTCATCCATCAGTGACGGTAACCATGGGGATCCATCAATTCAATGCAAATACAAAGGATAGTAAAAACGATTACCACTGGTACAATGCTGGGCCACTGACAATGATTCATGGTTTAATGAGTGCCATGCAAGCATAGGATTTATTTTTATATTATGATTTTATCTGCAACCTAAAAAGTAAAATGCTGACTCTGTTTTAAGCAATCCAAAACTCTAATCCAAATAACTATTAACTGAAGGAATTTGAATTTCAATGCAAGATGTTAAAAAGTTATTGCTAGAATGTAATGCTGCCTCCACATCTCAGCCCTAAAGTAATGTTATAGATGACTGTACCGTTTAAATAGATTGTCGGGTTGCCCTCTCTGTATTATTGGGTTAATGCAGGGCACAGCTCAAACTAACTCCCGTTTATAATAAAGTGGGTGTGTCTCGCACAGCTCATATATATATGTTTGTCAGAGAAAATAAAACAGTGAAAACAAATCATCCAACATGTCCAATCTTCTGATTCTGCTGATTGCCTTTCTTCAGATTAACGGTGAGTGTCTTATGCACAATATCGGTGATTTATAAGGGACATACATGTCTACTGGGTGTCTTAGTACAGTCACAGTTTTTAAGTATAAAAATACTCATGTTTCATATATTGTAATCTCCTGATAAATAAACCTACTTGGGTGATTTGAATGCAATGAGCATATTTACACATTTTATATTATATTTGCTAAAGTTTTACCTCCCAGAGAAATAGAATCCAAGCCACATTAAATGGTACACCACAAAAATAACATAAAAAGATGTAAAGTAATATAAATGTAAGATAGTATAAATGTGGCATAATAAGGTTCTTCTGTATTGTTATTCTGCATAATAGATCATGTCATAACTAACGTATAACAATAATATATTAGCAAGAACTCTTCTTATGCTGTAAAATTGTTTATTTAGCGATATATGTAACAGAGATATATACGCAATAAATGGTTGTATGTACTTTAACACAAGTAATTATTTAGAGCTTTGTCTCAACCTGTGCCAAGGGCGAGGCTTGAATTCCATAGCAATGTAAAGCTAAAAGGTATTCATGGATTGCAGAAGAAAATCTAGGTCTCAGCTTTGGACAATATCAGTAATGATGCATTCTCAGATCTTGGCACTGTAATTGGGCTAATTCCGGGTACAGGACAATCTGATTCATTTCCAAATTAAGGAGGGTGTAGCCACAGTTTTATATCTTTGAATTTGCTTAATTAGTGATTGGAATTCATTTTAAATGTCACCCTCTGCATCCTTTTCTATTTTACTGGTTAGGTAGATATGGACAACTTATCACCCTGTTATTACAGTCTCCTTATATTCTTATTCTAAACATATTATCACAAAATAATGGTTTTGTATGTTAGACACTTATCAGAGTTTGTTAGCTTTTTAAACTATCCTTAAAATTCTTTCTTTGAGTGTAGTTTCATGTCTACTGTTTATTAAATGTAATATTTTTTCTTTTTCTATCATACAGGGTCACTTTGTGAAACACAAGGTAAAGTATATAAAAAAACAAAAATAATGAAAAACATATAACGGACAAATGAACTGAGTTTAACAAGTCACCCCAATAAGGGCTACATAAGAGTCTGACTCCGCCAGAACACAGTAATTTAGAACAGAAGCATCAGCTCTCTGCTTCCTCTTGCAGTGTTATTATGTTAAAACAGTTAAAGTTCGCTATAAGTGAGTTCCTCCCTCTACAGGTTTACTCAGTGGGGTCCTTTAATTGGCCAACCCCTCCTTCCAGGGTCGTCTTTCCCCGTGGGCACTCTGGGCAGTTGCCCGGGGGCCCCACGAGCATAAGGGCCCCATAGGCAGGGCCCAAATGAAAAAAAATCTATTCACCCATATATCAAGGCACAGCTGTACAGCATGTTTTTTAATGTATAAACACTGATTTTTGTTGCAGGTATCAATAAATATAAACTTAATTTTATTGATAATTTACATTTTTATTCTTGTGAGTGGTTGTGTAGGTAGGGGCCCAAGTGCACTGCTTTGCCCGGGGGCCCATAATATTGTTAAGATGGCCCTGCCCCCTTCCCCCACACACACAAACACAAACACGCATTCAGAAACCCCTGCTCCATTCAGGGTTAAACAGCAGGATTCAGGGCCATCTTTTCCATTGCGCACGATGGGCAGGTGCCCGGGGGTCCCACGGGCAAGGGGTCCCCATAGGCAGGGCTCTTAATTAGAATAAATAATCCTGCAAAAGAAAAAACCTGCAAAAAAACCTTCAAGGGTCACTGAGCAAGTACATCTCTCTATATCTGTATCTCTATACATCTATATATATATATATATATATATATATATATATATATATATATATATATATATATATATACAAGTTAACCCGTGGATGATACTCATGCATTCTAGTCAAATCAAGCTACTTAAGGTGTTAAAAAGGTTCTTGTTATGCATTTGGGGCTAGGCCAGGCCTCCTCAGGGGAAGAGCATTACTTCCCGACGCAAGCGCCCTTTTTTAACGTGGTTTTGTCCACATGTCACCACCTCATCATTTTTCTCCATCACCTCATCCTTCATCTTCATCGCCACATCCTTCATCAAGCTACTTAAGGTGTTGAAAAATCCCCACTGTCACCCCCGGCAACCACCAACCACTCCCAACTGTCACTTCTCCTTCAAGAAATATATAGGTCAGTGTATAACTCTGCCCAGCAGGTGGCGCTGCAGCTTGTTTTTTTTTTCCCACACACGCCACTAGGCATTTATATAGTAGATATATATAGGGGCCCCGGTGCACTGCTTTGCCCGGGGGCCCATTATGTTGTTAAGATGGCCCTGGCAGGATTGTCGACCTAGAACAATGAAAATGAAGTAGATTTTTAGGGCATGCAAAGTGTTCAGCAGGAAAAGACGGGCGTGGCAACAAAATCCTGTCCATCTTTTGTCTGATATGGAACATATATATATATGAAATAGCACATGAATAGTATATGAAAAAAAGTTATTTCAAATAACTATAATTAAATACAGTGCAGCTCCACCTGAGCAGCATTGAATGTCTATTCTAGTAATCAATATACAGTACAATACAGATAGCATTCCAGTAACAGATATACAATACAAAGAACATTCTTTTGGCTTCTGTATAATACACAAAGTGTTTTTGTGACCACAATACAAAAAAGTGCATAGAGGCCAATACAAAATGCCAACCATATTCTGGAGATGCAGACCCCCAAACCTCTGGTGATATTTCAATGAAGACATCAGATCTTTGAAGGCTATGCCTCACACCTGATTATAGAGCCTGAGAGAAGCTAAGAGTCTAAGGGGTATATTTACTAAGCTGCGGGTTTGAAAAAGTGGGGATGTTGCCTGTAGCAATCAATCAGATTCTAGCTTTCATTTATTTAGTGCTGTCTACTAAATGACAGCTAAAATCTGATTGGTTGCTATAGGCAACATCCCCTCTTTTTCAAACCCATAGCTTAGTAAATCTAGCCCTAAGTGTGTGTTAGGGAATTTAGACTTTAAGCTCCTATGGGGCAGGGACTGATGTGAATGAGTTCTCTGTACAGCGCTGCGGAACTAGTGGCGCAATATAAATAAATGGTGATGATAATGATGATGATGAGTCTGTCCCTCCTTCCGTATGATGATAGAGCCTGTAATAAGATTTAATAAGATTTGGATTAATTCTGGAGTAAACCATGTTACAATGCAAGGGGTGCACATAAGTAAAATACTTTTTTGAATTTCTTTCCATGTAGCACACAAATACTTGATAGCTTTATTTTTACACTGAAATTTAAAGTCGATCTAGGACATACCCTACCCCAACTATAAATCTGTCCCCACATTTTAAATTTACATCCCCCTCCAATGCAACATGGTTTTGCCAAGATACAAAGTTACTAATTTGTTTTTCTTTACTTTACTTAATGAATCAGGCCCTTTGTGTGTAAAATGAAATTAGGCTAAATGTAACCTTTTTGTGAAGAATCCTACTACATGGGTATAGAAACATTGCGCACCTTGATATCTCTAGTTCATTCCTCCCCTCAAAAATGGTGATTGAAGGAAAAACTGGAAAAAAAACTGTATTTCACCAATGTTAATGTCAGAATCAGACTGAATGTCTAGGCACACTAAGGGTCTGATTTAGAGACGAACTCAAGTCCTTTTGATCAGTGCAAAAAGCACTTTTGGCCAAAGATCCGTCTCAGTTTGCATTATGACTGATAGGAATCTCCCCGTTGCTCCTTTCTGCACTAGAGAGGTGGAACGCGGGCGGTAGTGGGCGAGCCTATCAATGTAAAGGCGTGTTCATGCTCTTTACATCCTTTTCTGAGTTGAAGGCAACCGTAGATAGGTCTCTAGGAGATGTATATTTTGCAGATGCTATCAGCTGGTGCAACAGACCTTAATGTCTTAAAAAATTGAGTAAAAAAAATAATTACATTTAAAAAAAGTTGTGCATCCCCTCCCAAACAGGCATAACCAACCCTTGTCCTGTTTTGGGGGGAAAAGCACAATTTTTTATTTTTTACACAAGGAACGCTGTGCATGATACACTTGCATTCTGGCCCATAAGGCAGTGCACTTTGCACAGTATTCTAAAGATCCGTGCCCCCTGGAATACTGTGCAAATTACAGGAAGCAATTTACACTTACGATTTCAGTGTACATTGCGTCTGCCTCTAAATCAGGCCCTAAATGTTCTTATCAGATCTCACTTGTTCATTTGTTGTTCAAACTATATCTGGACATTATTTGTGGTCACTATTGATGTGTTTATGAAAGTGGAAAAAACTGAATTTATTTTTCAAGTCTTATTGATGGAAAAGAGACTCATCATGAATTAGCATTGTTATCTCTTATTAAGGAGGGGGATACATGATAAATGATCACTAATGATGTACTAATGAAGGTTGGAAGACCAACTGTTAGTGCTCAGTCTGAATACTCCGGAATAAAGGTTAACTTAACTCAAAATTATAATGAATGGAAAAATGTATGCTGGGAACCACAACTTACTGGAATAGCTCCTTATCTTTGAAATAAAACTGCCTGAAATTGGCACTTGAAGACTCAGAAATGTCTCTTTTTGCCATTAGGCAGGCATGTTGTGAATATCTTAAACTCCTTATCAACATCCTTAACCATAGTCCTCTGTTTTTTTCATGGTTATAGATGTTGCTAAGTACTGTCAGATTTTCAGAACATATCTGTTAAATGGCAACAACAGACTTGTCTTCAATTGCCAATTTCAGGTAGAAGTCTTATTTCTAGTAGTAAGAATTATTTCAGTAAGTTGCAATGGCCAACATAATAACTAGCCAAAATATTTATCATATTCCAGTGGATTTACCTTTTAAAGTGGAGTTACAAATTGTCAATAGCCAAGACTGATAACCTGTCAAAGTGACACTTCCCCTTATTATGGGCAGTACGATGGCTTAGTTGTTAGCACTTCTGCCTAGCAGCACTGGGGTCATTAGTTCAATTCCCGACCATGGCCTTATCTGTGTGGAGTTTGTATGTTCTCCCCATGTTTGCGTGGTTTTCCTCCTGGTGCTCCAGTTTACTTCCACATTCCAAAAACATACTAGTAGGTTAATTGGCTGCTAATAAATTGACCCTAGTCTGTGTGTGTGCGTGTTAGGGAATTTAGACTGTAAGCTCCAGTGGAGGCAGGGACTGATGTGAGTGTACAACGCTGCGGAATTAGTAGTGCTCTATAAATAGCTGATGATGATTATTGAACATTATTTAAGTTGAAATGTTGGTAGAATAGACTCTTCATTCAAATATGGATGAAGGTTGGGAGTATTATCAATATGTTATATACATGAATCAATAAATAAGCTTTTGGAAACCAAATTTGCTGTGCATCCCTAACAAAGTAGATATACCTTTCATAAATGGTAATATACATTTATAGAAAACCTTATAATGACAAAATATAACAATTTCATATGTCTTTCCCAAAAGGTTCAAATTATGTTCCAACATGGGGAATTGTCCTTCTGGCATTGATGGGGGCAGTGCTCTTCATGATGTTAGTGGCCTTCGCTCTAATAGTAAGTTTAAATTTAGGATGACAATTCACCTTCCTATGTTTTCAAAATAATAAAAATAATCCATTTAACATTAGTTGGCATGATGTGTTGGAAAACTTCTACAATATTACACTGGGTCAAAATTCAATACATAAAGCAACATCACTATATGACAGCATATTAAAAAATATAGTGACCTTTCATTGATAGAATGGGCCATCATAAGCTCATCAAACGTGTTGATTCATAACATTTATACAATTTTCGAGTCCAGTCTTATTAGATAACGGTACACAAGTTTGATGTCTGTTCCTAATTATTTTTTCACATAGTTAGGCTGGGTACAGGCTACAGAAAATTTCTCGTGATGCCATATCAGTCACGATTTTACCAACGACTGAAAACAAAAAGTCCCTTTCAGTAAACCAATGCATGTGTACACACTATAAATGTTTTAAAAGATTTGCCCTCAGATCTGTGCTCTTTATCTGTCATAACCATCTGCTGAAAAGATCATGACTCTGTAAACCCTATGGAGATCCTGCTCGTGAGTGCGTACACACTGCAGAATTGGAAGGATATCGTTCCATCATTGAACGGGATTTTTAGTCCGGTTTAAAAAATCAAATGAACCGATACGATGAGCTTTGGAACGACCATTGGTAATCGTTTCAGTGTACACACCAAATCAATATCCGGTTGAACAGTCGATTGTCGTGTGATTGGCACGATAATTGGCTGAAAACAGTGTAGTGTGTACCCAGCCTAACTGTTTACACGTGTTAAAAATAATCATGGTCAACAGTATAATGTCTTACGCTGGGCACACACTTTAAGATCAGGACATTCAGTGATCCAATCCAATTTGACAAGAGACATTATTTCAGTTGGGCAATGACTATACACACATAACAATTGCAGTCATTGGCCAACTTCATTTTCAGTTTGTAACTATTAAAATCTGCATGGCTTTCTGTCTTTCTTGGTCACCTTCGGTAGTCAGTGGTTCCCATTACTTGTGTTATTTTGTACCAATTTGCTTTAAATTTGCCGAATTTGCAAACAACATTATCACTTGTGAAGTCATTCTTAGACACAATACAAATATAAATATTTTTAAAATACATTTCTAACCCTGTGCGAGTCCTAAAAAAGAAGGTTAATTTTGTGTTTTTCTTCATCATTATGGGTGTGTTTAAATATAGTTAGAAAGCTGTGATAGCTGGCTGCTTGCAAGTCCAGTTGTATATAATGAGTCAGGGCTTGGAGGAGTTTAGCTGACCGCTCATGGTACAGTCCTGACTCTTAGCTCAGACACATGGATTGCCAAACATGTTGAAATCTGGACTTTCAGAGCTCAGGCTGACCAATCAGATTATTTCAGGCATCACTGAGTACAGCAGTGATTCAGAAGATGACTACACACAGTTTAGTAATGGTCTTCATCCAACCACATTTACTAGCATCATTTTGGACCACACACCTAGCAACATTAATCTAAAAACCTAACTTCACCTGTAATATTGCCGCATGTATGGCAAGCTGGGTTTCTGGTAAGACACAGTTGGAAAATAGTAAGAATTGACCCAATCACGATATTCTTGTGATCACTAAATATCACTTTTATTATCTTCCAGCATCATTAAATCCAATCATTTAAACGTTCCTACATCCTTACATTATTAAGGGTTTACATTTAGTATTGAATTTTGAAATCACATGACATGCTCACACTATATAGTATCTAACGATCCTGATATCAATCTCCTACTCTTTCTTTCTCTTCTGAGTCTATATGCTTAGATGCATCCATTTCTCTGCTACCATAGTTCTGTGACCTGGATGTGGGTATTCTTTGATTTAATCTAATGTTATGATCCGTTTTTCTTCCAGCTTGCCTTCCGTCGTAGACAATGAGTAAAGGAGGATGAGAAACTCTTAAAAAATATATTTAACATTATGTGATCTTGAAGCAATACATTTCTTCTGGACTTTCAACACAAGAAAATAAAATTTCGGAATCAATGAAGAATATTTCACATTTTTCTATTCAGGGCTTCATCAAAAACATTCTATTATTGTTATTATTATTATTGATATTATTATTATTATTATTATTATTATGTAAATTTCTATCTGATACTTCACAGATAATTATTTCTAATTTACTGTGCACCAGACACCCTAACCTGAATGGAATACAAGTCAAATACTCCCCTCTTTCCGTTTGATTTTCAATATGAAATGTCTTCAGATAATTTATTGACATGACTGTATTTATTAAGCTTTTCTTCCGATGCATATATAAATAACATCATTATTGTTCAGGTGTCGCAATTTCTCAGTGCCGTCAGCATACAATACATGAATACAATTAAGCGCACTAACTATACAAAATAAAATATAAATAACAAATACATGAATACAAATAAGCATGATTATAAAAGTATGGATACAATTAATCATAACAGCAGACATGTGGTCCAAACAGAAGTATTAGTCAAGCCCAGCAATTCACTGCATATAAGTTGGTAATCAGTATATTACTACACAAAAATGCAACATATAGCATAACAGGGACCAACGAGATAAACAAAGTGTAGAGAAGACCCTGCTTGTGACGCAAAATAGTGTTAATGATAAAAAAAACTCTTTTGGCCATCTTTTAAAACATAAATGCACATGGTAGATGTGGTCACCACATAGTGGAGATAGGTGACAGTTAATTGGTCAACAGCTAAATTACCTTTCAAGGATGTTTCATCATGATCCTCAACAGTAAGTTCAGCTTTCAGTAGCTTTAACATGCTCCACTGCCATAATAAGTTTAGCATGTTATGTTGGCATAACAGTTGTAATGCATGTTCCACTGGCCTAGGATGTGAATGAATGTTTTGCTGAGCTACTATAGTTGTTTAGTGAATATCACACCAATCTATGGCAGGGGTGCACAATCTTTTTTGGGGGCTGCACTGGGGGCTAATACTCTTTTGAAGGGGCTGAAAAAAAAAATGGAACTTTCCCTAAAGTGAAAAATGCATAGAATTTACTAGAGGAAAATAGGAAGCTGTTTGCGGTTATGCCATACCTTGCTTGCGCCAACACTGTTAAAAAGTCCTTGTGTGGACAGAGGGGACATCCCTCATTCCCTCTCCCTCCCCCTATAACATGTTCCCATATCAACTCCGTAATAACACATCCCTCTACCCCTCTGTAATAACAAAACTCCCAATGTAACACATTCTCTTTTCTCCACTGTAATAACACATCCCTCCTCCCCTATATAAATTTCTCCCCTTCCTCCCCTGTTTCTAGTAACATATCCCCCATTATCTCTATTGTAACACACACCCCTCCCCACAATAGCATCACATTCTTTGCTCTCCCCTTATGCATTAATGCTATTTGGAATGTTCATAGCATCAGCAATTATTTAGTCACTTGTGTAACAGGTGCAGGAGAGACAATATTGACTACTAAGAAATACTTTGCTGCATGAGCTGTTTTGCTGATTCCTTAAATAGATATGAATAAACTTTTCGAAACTGTTGCAGTAAACATTTGCCTGCTTTCATAATTAGTTACAAAATTTTACTTAGGGAACTCACCCTTAAGTGTTCCAAGTCCTTGCCCACTAATCTCATACAGCAGAATGAATTGACTTTATCATCCCAGCTTTATTCACAGACTAAAAGAATTAAGTCCATATAGGGCTGAATGATATAAACCCTAAGATTGGATAATTTTATTCCAGCGCCCCTTCTTGGTCAGGGGTCGGCAATGAACAATGGCTCAGCTCCCCCTTTGTGGAGTTTCTGCAATAATATATAGGCCCCCTTGCTTCCCGTTTCCTTATGTACCTTTAGAATTCACTGTCCTCCCTTCACCCGACAGCCGGTCACCGTTTCCATTGATGTCTTTACCATTTTTTGTTTCTCTGTTAACATTTTATATTTTCAGATGAGGCCACAGTTTGTCAGAACAGAGCCGCAGTTGGTGACCAATACGTGTATACCAATAGGGTCATTGGGATTAAGATTAGTTGGGAGTCGAAGTACTGCCCCCTTAATTAAAGCGGCTGTTTTTGCCTTTTCAGGGTGATCTGAGTCTTGCCTGTACTGACCCCAAGAAAGTTGTGGGGAGGCTCCGTCCCTCAAAAGGGTTCGGATGGACCCTCCTTTATTTATTGGCAGTGTTGATTTTTAGCTGCCCTTGCTGATATTATTTTAAAGAGAATATATATGTCATATGGATGGTCTGACATTCCTAATTTCTGCAGTGTACTTAAAGACCGATGTGTTTGTTTATCACACTTTTATATGTTATTTGTGTGAGTCCTTATACTTTGCCTTACTTCATCATCATCATCATCATCAGCTATTTATATAGCACCACTAATTCCGCAGCGTTGTCCAGAGAACTCACTCACATCAGTCCCTGCCCCATTGGAGCTTGCAATCTAAATTCCCTAGCATACACACACACACCAAGAGAGACTAAGGTCAATTAAATAACAGCCATTTAACCTACTAGTATATTTTTGGAGTGTGGGAGGAAACTGGAGTAGTTTAATAGAAGATACATGTGGGAGAGCAGTAGTGGGGGAAGAATATAATGAAGCAGGACATTATGGTTTTATATATCAGTACACATGATTGCTGGGGTTTGAAAATTGATTAAAAAACAATTGTCATTAATGGAAACGCAACACTGACAGTCGGCAGCATCGTAGGGCTGTCACAAGCCTATTTTTCCAATACTGTACTCATTTGTATAGTGAAGTACATTATGCTGACCAAGGTGTCAGGTGCAGCTTATGATAGGTGGAGATGGGGAAATATAAGCATTCATTAAAGAGTGCAGACTAGGTAAATTAATGTGCCTAATAGTGCACACACATGCCGACATTTCGTATTGCAGGACTGTTGAAATGAGGTTCAAAAGGGGGGCAGAGGCACATTGTTGGGGTCATTCCCTGTTTAGCGGGAGGCTTCAGAGCATCTTTCTCCCCACAAAAGAACTTGATTGTTAATTGTTTTCAGATGTGGTGGGAACCAGCAGAGGCGTAGGAACGAAAATTTTCATGTCTGGGCAAAAGGCCAAGGACTACTATAGGGCCTGGAGCCCCTTTCTCTCGTGTTTGGTATCTCGTTTTACAACAGCTGTAAGAGTCACTGTAGATATACAAAGACTCCCAATCCTATGTTCATTTTTGTCAGTGTTTCAGGGGTTAGCCAACCCCAGTTTCATTGTTTATTTTGCTATAAAAATTTATTTATACAATATTAAATGAATATTATTATTAATATTTACTACCAATTAGTACAATAGATGTTAGAAAGATAGATAAATTCAATTGTTCATCTTAAACATTTACATTTTTCATAGTTCTTAACCTCATTTATATTCAGATTTCGTTGACCATATAATCTAATTTGACTGGGAGTATTTTTAAATTTATAATCACTGCCTCACTGGTTATGGTATGTGTTATACATTTAAATTGCTATATCTCATGTTTGTTACTGGACGCACCGTACGAAAATCAGGGTAAACGTAAAGTGAATAGTTGTTCATCATCAATGCAGGTTATTTATTAAATGTTTATGAACGGAACACTTAGAGCTAGATTTACTAAACTGCGGGTTTGAAAAAGTGGAGATGTTGCCAATAGCAACCAATCAGATTCTTTCTGTCATTTATTTAGTACATTCTGCAAAATGACAGCTAGAATCTGATTGGTTGCTATAGGCAACATCTCCACTTTTTCAAACCCGCAGTTTAGTAAATATACCCTTAGAGTTTTATAAATAAACAAATCAATCAATCAATCTGCATTAAATCTATACTAAGGCAAACTACATTAAACAAAATTTAGTAGTTATACTAAGACATTCAACAATGTAAAAAAGTTTCACAAGTTTAGAACAGATACCATGACTTCAGAAAGTAGCATGAAGGCTTGTGTGTAGAAGTTCATGGTGTGTGGGGGGGGGGGGGGGAACACTGTCTTTGCCCACCCAACAGAAATCATGGAGGGGGGGGGCATCTGTACTTTATACAGACAAGTGCATTTCTAAGACCACTTAGAGAAATGTAACAAAAATATTCATAGTAGTGTACACAAAATGACATTTAGAAACATCACAATCTGTTATATCACAGTTTGACATTTTTAAATGTCATAACGAAGATTTCTTGACTATTAGTTACACAATTTTCTTTGATTTCTGGCCCCACCATCTTTACAAACTGAATGCTGTAAAAAAAAAAAATAAAGTGAAAAATTCTGTAAAAATAAAAAAGTGAGACATAAAAGTAAATAAAAAATACTTTCCCTTGCTTCTGTCCATATATGAAAAAATATCTTGTTTTCTAATTTTTGTAAGGTTTATCTTAGGTAGTGTATATTTCAGCATGTTATTCAATAAACACTTTATATCCACAGGACCAGAGTAAGTGCCCTGGGTGCCCTAGGTACCCTCCCTCCAGTGCCTCCCGATTATAAGGAGCTACTCCAACTTTTACATCTGTCATACTGTGTCCTGGTCCAGAGAAGTGTTTACCCACAGGGGGTGTCCAAAGTCTTCTTCATTGTGTGTCTGTGCAGATTCATCCTGGATTGTAGTTTCTGCTTGGTCTCTCCAATGTAAATTCCCATAGGGCACCTTGTACACTGTATCATGTAGAAAACATTGGAGGATGTACATGAGAATGTGTTAGTTATTTTATAGTCCCGTTGTGTGTTGGGTATGTGGACTGTGCTTGTTGGTAGGACATGGGTGCAGGTTTTGCACTTTTTGTTTTTGCAAGGGAAGGTGCCAGTCTCTACTGGTGATGAGAGGGCACTTCTAACTTCAAATCTCCTCGTTAGAAGTGCCCTCTCATCAGTATGGCAGATTTAAAAGTCCTAATACTGAAAGGTCTTTTTAAAAATGACAGGGAGAGAAAAATCTGGGAATTTAAGTTAAATAAGAACATTCCAGTCAAAAGCTCAATATAACACCTGGATTTATGACCTACTACTTGGACACACTTCACACCCCACAGAAAAGTGACTCCAGGGAGTAAATGTATTAAGCTGAGAGTTTTCCGGCGGGTTTGAAAAGTTTAGATGTTGCCAATAGCAACCAATCAGATTGTAGCTGTCATTTTGTACAATGTACTAAATAAATGATAGCTAGAATCCGATTGTTTTTTCAAACCCGCCGGAAAACTCTCAGCTTGATACATTTACTTCCCAATTGTAAAGTGCTACGGAATTTGCTGGCACTATATAAAAAAATGTTGATGATGATGATGATGATTTACCCCCAGATCTCTGAACTCATAGGACTTTAAGCTTTCACCCGTAACGAAAACCTCAGTTTATTACTTTAGCTTATCTCTTAGCTCTTAAATATTGTGCCTGTTTCTTAGTTATTCATTTGTAAAGTTGCCTGATGAAGGGACCTCTGTGCTCTGAAAGCTAGCAAATATAATAATATTTTTTTTAGGTTAGCCAGTAACAGTATCACTTCTATAATACTTTTGTCTTTTTTGACACAAAAGTATTTAACATCACATAGATTTTTCTGGCTAACACGGTACTGCAACAATAATTTTTAAAAATATTTTTTTTCCTACACACCCTGTGTCTTAGCAGAGATAGTAAACCTAGCTGAATAATGTAATAGCAAGTAATTTAGGAAATCACAGATTGATGTTAACCTTGTTAAGTTTAAATTGCGTTAAGTCCAAGTTGAGAGAATATATTACATCCTGGTCTAAATAATAAATGTAATATCTCTGACTTTGTGCTGCCAGGTAGTGAAGGAGACTGGTTTACCCCCTGCCAACATGTGTGTCAAAAACGGTATATAAGGGCTATATTTTGTATTTTAACTGTATTATACCATCTGAACTTCTGGAGAATACTAGTTCCTCTAACTAGTGTGTAAATGTCCTTGTCAGGACCCTTGAACAATAAACATCACTGCTTGAAGATTCTGCCTGCTGTATCCTGTGACCAACAGATAAGAGCTTATACTCTAAGCCGTTCCCCCGACTGTCCTGTGTTGAACACAGCGTCCTTGTGTCAACACTCTTCCCACTACCCAGCAGTCCTGATCCATAGTAAGTGGTCAGGAGGTACCAGTTAGCCAACAGCAAGGAGGCACTACTATACGCAGCTACCCAGGAGCAAGCAGTTCTAGATGCTGTGAAGGAGTCTAGTGCTAGAAGTGAGATTCTCCTACAACTATTGCGCAGCTGACATTCGCAGTTAGTGGTTGTCTGGTGGCAAGATGACACCTAGTGAGAGTGGTCAGTAACAGTTGGCTACTGACGGTGAGAAAGAAACCCAGATTAGCAGCGTAAGAAGAACATCCCTTCAACCTTCTCCACCCCAACAGACTGGGTGGCAAAGGGAGCCCATCCGGTCACCGTCAGTTTTGGCTGCTGTATTTAATAAAGGTCAAAATGGCAGTTAAAAGGCTGAAAACCACAGATTTACACACCACCACTTTACAAATCACCATCTTGATTTAAAATATGATCACAATACAAACAGCCATAGTTACTAAGTTGCTGTTTGACAAACCGCCGGGAAAACCATGCAAAAAACAGCCGGGAAAAAAAGACGGCTGTGAGAGGCGAGATTGCTGAAACTGACTGCTATTTGAGCCATATTGCCATTCAGAATATAAAAGGATGCACCAATGACATATGAATTATTGGGGGAAATCATTAATTATTGGGGCAAAATGAATGTTGAATTAACTTATGGAGCAAATTTTATTTTTCATTATATTAAGGGGACACTAGTATTGTATTATATTAAGGTGGTAATAATAATATGTTATTATATTAATTGGGCAATGTTATTTGATAATGGGGCTATAATTATTTTTGATGCACACATGTGGCATTACATAATGCTCAATAATATAAGAATACAATAATATTGCCACTTTGATATAGTGAAAAATAAAATGTGCCTCCATAAGTTAATTAGAAATTATTTTTGCCCCATAACAATAAACAATAAATAATAATTTCCCCCATAATGTATAAGTCAGTGATACCTTGAATGGCAAGATAGCTGTTACGGTCCAGGAACCTTAGTCAGTATTTTCGCAGGCGTACCTAGGACGCGGAGTCTAACGGCCTTCCGGTCTTCACCAAGAACCACCGCACGGTAGGATGGGTTTTGCTGCCGAAGTATAACAACCAAGGTATGCGGAGGTAAGCCCGAGTCTGCCACAAAAACACTCATGCACAAAGTATATAATTAAAAAATGTTTATTCTAACCTGTAAAAAACCATAATGGGTACAACCAATGTGGGCTGTTACCGGTGCCAAAACAATTGGTAGCGAGGTAGGTGCACCTACACGCTGACCAGATATTATATATATACCAGTCCAGCAACTGTATAAAAACCGTTCCACTCTATTATTATAGAGATTATGATATGATTTTCACGGAATTTCCAAACCCTAATTAGGGATAATAATAAGGAGAATAAAGTGGTGTGTTTGGGAGGTCCAACTCCGGAATAACTGATGAAATCCAATACGGAATGCCAAAAGGTAACAAAAAGTCTCTTACCAATTTCTGGCGATGTATTATAAGACCGGTACCTTGATATGTACTATGTACTGTATAACCGACATGGATCCTCCTCTTCTAGATGTAGATATTATACGGAGCTCCGTGTATAGCTCTTGTTCTCACCACATCAACTCCAAACACTAGCGCGTGGTCCCGCTAGTGACTGACGTCATAGAAGTGCGTCCCCGTCTCCTCCGGGACTCTTCAAAAGTATAAAGGTGAACCCCTATCCCCCACCTCCCACTTACCCATCCACTTACCCATCCTTTCTTATTTTTCCGCTTAAAAGACTTTGTTTCTTCGTGACTTAGTTGGGTCAGGGTACTTCACCGCTCCCAATGCTGGAGTTGGTGACACACTCCTCACTCACACATAGAAGAAGAAAGTGTTTATTCAAATGACCCCTATCAGAGTACTACACCACGTTGTATCTCCGTATGTTGGATCAGGTCCAGTCTTACAAGCTTTGTTCCCTGGCAACCTTCACTCACACTGTTTGCACATACTAAGTATTTGAAATATGGCATGTTATGCATGTCACTCTGAAAATATTTCAAATTTTTGGGTTGCAATGATGATTGGCCTATTACATCAACTATGGCTTTTCTTTTTTTTTAATTGGGATCTTTCTTTGGGCTTGTTTATAAAGTCGTGATTGATGGAGGACTATCAGCCATGCACTGTCTGGTATAGCGTCATCGGTGTCAATTAGTCAATGATAAATTAGAAATTACTTATTGTTTTTACAGTTTTCCTGTGCTGCTGAATGGCAGCCTCATCTAATTGTGTTTCCTCTTCATCATCACCACTAAATATAATTTAATAAGCTTTTTCTTTCCACTCTGGGGGAACTTACAAATTATGAAATTGAATGACATTTCAGAATTGGTAAAAATCAATCCATTATGTGTAGATATTCAGTTTAAAAGAATAAAAAATAAAATTGGAGCATTGTTTTGACCCTCAAAAATCTGTCATAGCTTCGGAATTTCATGTTTTATTTGTTGTCTGCATATTCAGCAGAATTAAATGTTGGGGTAACCTTCTGGGCTGACACTGATTAGGCTAAAATAATTATGGTGAGGATCTTCATATAAAAAAATGTTTCTTTTATTTTTGCCATTTCTATATTAAGTACAAAAATGATATTCATTCCAATTATAGAGGCGGAAAATTGTCCTAGTCCTATCCAAGTACACTACAAAGCAGAGGAACAATAGTCCTAGTACTATAGCTTATAAATGGCACTAAAAGGAATTTTACAAATGCAATGTAGAATGGCGAACCAAAAACAGAACTCGCACTTTGCCGGAACTAAGTCTGCTCCGTTGCATAACTTATGTGTAAAGTTTATAGTGATTTTGCTCATCAATATTTCTAATGTGCTACCAAAATAAAAAAACAAAAAAAAACGTAGAGTACTAAAAATATACAAAAACAGTAACAAAAAGCAAAGCAATGAAAAATAATATTTTGTCTGGTTTTAAAGCTCAGAATCCTCTATACATGAAATTGGGCAGCACGGTGGCTAAGTGGTTAGCACTTCTGCCTCACAGCACTGGGGTCATGAGTTCAATTCCCGACCATGGTCTTATCTGTGCGGAGTTTGCATGTTCTCCCCGTGTTTGCGTGGGTTTCCTCCGGGTGCTCCGGCTTCCTCCCACACTCCAAAAACATACTAGTAGGTTAATTGGCTGCTATGATATTGACCCTAGTCTCTCTCCCTATGTCTTTGTGTGTGTGTGTGTTAGGAAATTTAGACTATAAGCTCCAATGGGGCAGGGATTTATGTGAATGAGTTCTCTGTACTGCGGAATTAGTGGCGCTTTATAAATAAATGATGATGATGATGATTGTTACAGTTGTTGGGACACATAGGAGTGGGATTCCAATTGGGGCAGGGGAGGATGGACAGGCCTAACATTTGGCATGGACCAATGAAACTATATATTATCAGACACCACAGTGTTTCTATTAAGTACAGTTCATTCTGATTGCTAATGATCACTGACAAATACAATTGGCAATTACAAAGGACACTGTTCACAAAGCATACAAAACAATCTAAATAAAACAAGGTTAACATTTAAGTTAGCATTTAAGAATGCTTACATTATAACAATGCCACATTACCTTCCAGTGACTAAGAAATAGCCTTGCTACTGCTGTGAAATATAAAGATGCATTGTTTAAAAACACATGGTGTGAGCGCCCTCACCTGTTGATCTAGAGTTATTACAAATAATTGCGAATATACATCAATTATACATCAGATTTCTATTGAGTGTGACACTGACAAAAGAATATAAAAAAAAATTGAAATTCTAGTAAAATGTTTGGGTATAACAATGCACACAGATTTCCTAATTGTTTTCTTAGTTAAGACATTGTTCTAGGTACAACAAATAGTGCACACATGGAGCAAAAGTGTGCAAAGACAATAGAAAATAATCTGGCAGTACTTTCTGACATTTTACCATGTATGCACACACAGAAACACATTTAATATTCAAAGGGGTACAGTGACCACCAGAATAGTGTTGGAACACCAAAATCAGTTTATCTGACTTTAATATAGGGGAAAGTAATTGGTTTTAATGTCACTATACCATACAGAATTTTAAAGACATGCAGTGGAATTTGGAGACAATTGCCAACCAAACTATGTGTCTCTAGACAAGCTATGATTCAATAAGAGGTTTCAGTAGTGGTAGCTCATCAGCAGCAGCTATTTATATAGCGCCACTAACTCTGCAGCACTGTACAGAGAACTCATTCCCATCAGTCCCTGCCCCATTGGAGCTTACTGTCTAAATTCCCTAACACACACAGACAAAGAGAAATACTAGGGTCAATTTGTTGGCAGCCAATTAACCTACTAGAAGGTTTTTGGAGTGGGGGAGGAAACCGGAGCACCCAGAGAAAACCCACACAAACAAACTCCACACAGAACATACAAACTCCACACAGATGGCCATGGTCAGGAAACGAACTCATGACCCCAGTGCCGTGAGGCAGAAGTGCTAACCACTAAGCCACCGTGCTGCCCAGTGCTAGTTCAGTGCTTTTTGGTGTATTATTGTAATCTAAACTGACATTAGTGCCAGTAGTCTGAAAAAGTTGTACGCCATCTGTAGGTTAACAAATTAAATGACATTTAAGGGTTATATCATATCGCCTCACACTGTCCCTAACATTCTCTTTGTTTGTACATTATTTAACAGTGCTTCTTACAGTGACTGTAGAAGAATACACTTGGGACCTGATTCATCTTTGGGTGAAAGTCTATTTGCGTGGAGTATCTTGCGTGACATAGCTCTACGCATGCGCCAGAATAGGACTTATGCCATAATTGTATGCAATTTATCTCCAAACGCTTACGACTGCCTACAATTTGAAGGGCGGAATTAGGGTGGGAGGGGGCTGATGTACAGTTAGGGGTGTGCAGAAGCCGCAATGACGCACAGAAGCCGCAATGACGCAAATGTGTCGATTCAAGTTCTGCTTTTTTCTTAAACAAGTGTTTTCCAGATGTATTATTTGCATGACCTACAAGGCAAGTTTTGACTGAGTGTGATGACTGTCCCAGCATTGTCTTTGTATTAAAAAACCACTGGATAGCCGAGAACATGTGTTTGCAAGTAATAGAAACTATAAAAAATACATGTTATGTATTAAGAACATCCCGATTTATGTATTTCATGCTAAAAAATAAATAAATAATATTTTTTTTAAAACACATATTTTTTTATTGATGATTATAGTATTACGAGTTGTTCCTTTAGTCTGTAGTATACCTTTTTGTTTTTCATGTGGTCTGATGGGACTTTACATTGCACTTATGCATGTGTATATCCTGCGGTCTGTTCTGTCTGTCTACATACAGAAAGTAACATTTAGGCAAATAACCAGATTCAAATGGAAACGTATCTTGAGACCCAATTAGATTTGAATTTTAAGCACAAGTTGAATTCAGGTCACATCTGAAGATGAATTAGGTCCTTGGTGATCATGTTTGTGTATATGACATTATCATTTTGTACCATTTAACAGATGGGAAGCCAATTAAATTCTTAGTGAAGTCCCGTAATAACCTCACACAAGGTGACAGCGCAAGGTACAGAAGTTTAAGATCATTTATGCTCACACCTCTATGAAATGTGAGCAAACATAAGTGAAGATTTTAACCAGGAACTTCCTGCGGAGGACACTCATGCGAAGTCCCTATGGGACTTCACTCTTAATGAAATACGCCCCTTCATGTGATTCTCCTATAGTGCTGTAAC
The DNA here is from genome assembly GCF_038048845.1 of Mixophyes fleayi. Taxonomy (NCBI): domain Eukaryota; kingdom Metazoa; phylum Chordata; class Amphibia; order Anura; family Limnodynastidae; genus Mixophyes; species Mixophyes fleayi. The sequence continues at coordinate 18,309,367 of NC_134410.1, forward strand.
AGTGGATCAAACAGATGGCTTAATAGTTACATTATGATAATTATTTTATGTATATATGTAGATATGTCTCCCATACCATATGAAGGGGTATTGTTATTTTAGGTAAGGGTGAGTCATTTTAATTGGATTTTGGATTATATGGGGAAACAGGGAGGAAATTCAGTCATGCTGCAAAATTTTAGATGGTAGAATGGATAGATGGGTGAGAGTAATTCGAGAAAGAAGAAGGTTGCAATAGTCAAGGTGGGAAATGTTGAAAGTTTTTGGCTGTATCTTGGGTAAGAAGAAGACATGTTCTAGCAATAGGTCAAAGGTGGATATACAGGACTGCGAGAGAGATTGGATGTGAGGTATAAATCTGAATGGCACAGTTAAGGGTGACACCGAGGTGGGAGGCTTGGGAGACTGAGGGAATTGTGGTATAGAAGGTGAGGGACATTTAAGGGGAGGTTGTGACTTTAAAAAAAAAAAAATCAAAAGAAGATTCAGTTTTTCCACTTGAGAGCACAGATTGTAGCAATAAATTGTGACCTCCGTTTATAAGGAAATTAAAGTTTTGGATATGAATACATCATAACCATAATTTTCATCTTAAGACTGAATACGTAATACCGTAGTTTTCAATATATCTATAGCCCATTTCACTACATAGTTATTGCTTGCGTGTATATGTATTTCAATATGCATTAAATATGATTTAGAACCAATGAGCCAATGAACAAATATTTTAGCAAGTAAGAAAATGCAGATTGGATGACCTATAGATAGCATATGATACCAAGGCACACCTAGTATTTCTTCTGTCATTTAATTATATCAGGGAAACTATTAGAGAGTGTCATCGATACCTGAACGGAATAAATTACACTTGGCACGGGGAAATTAGGGCACGTTATCAAAATATGACTCACTAACTCACGTAGAGCAGTATCCTGGGAATGCAGGAATAATTGGGGATATGATTATAGGATGGGGGACATGTGAATATGTCAAGAATGTTGCCTCAGTTTATTTCGGAGTGTTATCAATTCATGCCACATTCATGCCATTGAAACAACAGTGAGGAAATCAGGGTCATCTGAAACAGGGAAGATGAGAAACCAGTTTCACGTGTGATCCAGGGAGAGGTGTGTCTTCATATCTATGTGACAAAGAGCTTTATAAGCACTTTTTAAAGAGCTACCGAATAGATAACAAGAGAAAAATGGCTTCCTATCTCACCATTGCTCTTTTAGTCTGCCTCCAAGTAACAGGTAGGTTTTATAGACAGATTCCAAAAAGTACAATTACACTTGTGTTCTAGTAGATGTCTTTATGTGACTTTAAAGAAAGTTTCATCGGAGTGATACATTTAAGGGCTAAGAAGAAAAAAAATATAATTCAAGCTCTCAGGATAGATATCTGATAAAGGGATCTCAGTTTCCCAAAGTCTTATATTGTCATTGTTTTCCGTATTATACATTTAAGCTGTCGCTTTCTTAAAACGTACATTGCTTTTTCCTTAGAATTTACTGTTTAGTTAGATTTAAATTGAAAATAGCATGTGTTTTAGGTGAACCTACAGTAACTTTAAGCCTAAATCTAAGGTTTTATTGTGTCTCTTTCCTTTCAGCACTTTTAGTACTGTCAGTTGGGGAAACAGTGACATGTTCATAAAAGTATTCCTATAATTCTAATTGGGATGATTACTTGTTTCATATTCTAATTCTAGTAGTAATTTGGAATCAACTGATATTTTAGAGATTAAATGTAAATATTTACTTATAGCGAACTCTATTTATACCATTAAAATTACTTTAGTTAAATCCAAGTCTGATGTTTATATAAATATAGAGAGAGAGAGGGAGAGATATCTATCTATATATAGATATACATATATATATATTATATTATTGCGAAATGTGATATTGTTATTTTTTCAATTGTTAATTCAGGTAGAGGGACATTGAGCAATAAAAATAAACATTAAATCAATGAGTCAGTCAATCACTGTGTATAGATATTAATTGTTTCATGATGCTATTATAATAGTTTACAGGCTAGTTGTTGAGTCATTTGAAATCTTTTACTTAGTATAATTTTATTTTAGACTTGTGCTAGATACAGATAGTTTAGGACATTGTTTATTTTGTCTAAATATTACTGGTTTTGTGGAGTAAAATTAGTCTCATAACATTTTCACTCCATGTATACAAGTAAAATAAGCTCCTTATGTCAATGTGGTTTAAAATACTTTTCTACCGACTGTGAAAATATGGGGCACATTCAATTGTTGGCGTTATAGCCAAAATTCTCGCGACGCGCTCCGTATTACCGTCATTACGGTAATAGTGCGCGTAAATACCGGTATTACGGTACTTTTCTCGCTGGATTTCAGCTCGCGGCTCAGGGAGCTGCGAGCTGAAATCCAGATTGCTATTACCGTAATACCGGTAATAGTTTTAACGCCGCGGGCATATTCAACAATTGAATATGCACCTATATGTCTTAATTAATTGTCTAACAATATTTTTTGTTTATTTTTTCATGATATCTATTTATAAATTTGAGTAATAAAACTATACTAATTGTATTATTTTGTATTTCTCAATTTTCAGGGTGCCTGTGTCAAGGTAAGTAAAGAGCACTAGACCTGTGTGTAAATAATATCTAATATGCATCATTCCGTTCTTGTAGTCGTTATACATAAACACAGTTATCCATATATACAGTGTGTGAGAGTTTGATAGGTAAGAGGAAGAAGATAGGATGCCGGTGATTTTGGGATCTATCTATGGGTATATAAGACTCAAGATAGGTATTTACAGTTTATACGATTAAAACATTATGAAGGGTCTGAGCAAGGGGGAGACATTGTTTTCCATAATAAGATAAATTTAAGAACAGAAGCTAAATTGGAGGAGGAAAAGCTCTGGGATATATATTTGAATATTGACTTGTTTATTTTCTTCAGCTTCCGTCCCTGGTTGGCAGATTGCTGTGCTGACTATATTCAGTGTTACTTTGTTTATTTTGCTGGTCAGCTGCTGTGTTATGGTGAGTACAGGATATGCTGAAAATGTAAATATTCACTGTCCATGTAACCCAGTAAGAGTGATCTTATGAACCATAAGAAGCGCAGATGCACGATTCTATTTTATCTACAAGTGCTCTTGCCTGCTTGTCCACAGTACATTTACAGGTGTACGCCCATTTCCTGGTAACCCCCCCTGGAAAAACAATCTGCGCCTACATTACCGGGATTGTGGATACAACTGAAAATGCACATGGCGGAAACAGTGAAACGTTGCTTCAGAGTACAACCTACTATCACTTTAGAACCACCCCCTACATTCATTTAAACTTTTCAGCGATGGGACATGGAGACTCTCTTTATTATCAATTTTGTGTTTGAAGGGTTCTACTACAGTGGTGAAAAAAGAAAGTGACAGCACATCTCATTGTCTACTATTTGTGCCTCTATTCTTCCAGCGCACAAGGACAAAGGAGCACATTTCGCTGAAACAAGTTCCTGATTTTTTTTCAAAGAACTACTTGTTTGATCCTCACTGTGATGCTATTTGACCCGAGAAAGAAAAGGGTCATCAAGCGGCCTTTATTTCAAGTGTCATATTAGCGGAGTTTGTAAACACTGCACATTGATTATGTTGTGGAGAAACATGCTCCCACATATCCTTGTTTATCTAGAATATGTTTGTTTATGGTACTTTATTGAAAGTAATGGTTACAGCCACCTTCTAGCTGGCTTTAAGTGAAAAAAACCTTGTCCCAATGCCCATCATTCAAAATAGAGAATACCTATCGCTAAATTAACCTTCCACCTTTTCTAGTTCATCTGAAAATTGCATCCATTTTTAATTACTGTGTTAATTACTGTGTACTGTGAGTGTTGCTTTTAGACTAACTGAGATCATTATGCATACTGAACACACGGAACTCCCCGTCATCCAGATCATAAATATTGATATCACATGGCACCAAAGCCAAGCATGACAGATGGAACTAACGTACAATCATCTAGACCAGTGTTTCTCAAACCCGGTCATCAGGAACCCTAACATTGCAGCTTTTTCTGGTGACAAGGAAAATAATTATACCAACTGTGGATCTGTTACAATGTGTCAGTCAGTAATGAATACACCTGTGCTAAAGCAAGGAGATGTGGAAAACATGCACTGTTAGGGGTTCTAAGGACCAGGTTCAAGAAACACTAATCTAGACAAACTTTTATTTAAAGCCTTATACACTTAAAGAACCAATTCATATAGGATATATAACAATCTAGATAGCTAAAATTCATGTCGATATAAAAAGTTATACAGACGGAGTATGTTTCTTTTAGACAAATGGGGCCTGATTCATTAAGGATCTTAACTTAAGAAGTTTCTTACTTAAGTCACCTGGGCAAAACCATGTTACAATGCAAGGAGTGCAAATTAGTTTTCTGTTTGCACATAAGTTAAATACTGACTGTTTTTTCATGTAGCACACAAATGTCAACTTTAATTTTCAGTGTACAAATAAGCTATCAAGTATTTGTGTGCTACATGAAAAAACAGTCAGTATTTAACTTATGTGCAAAATAGAATACTAATTTGCACCTCTTGCATTGTAACATGGTTTTGTCCAGGAGACTTAAATAAGAAGTTTCTTAAGTTAAGATCCTTAATGAAACAGGCCCATGGTGTTATTGAGTGACCCCCAAATTGCAGGGAACATGCTCCATTGCACCATACTAAACTTTGCAATTCAATAGAAAACCCTTGTGCATTTGGTGGGGGTGAATGGTAAGGACCAATGTGCTGTGTGATAGGCGTTTGATCATGCTGTTTATCCCAGAGGAACGCATCGCTTCGATATGTAGGACATTTCCAGACTTGTCTGAGATGGTCTGATATTAATCTATCTTTTGATTTTCTCCCAATTAGGTTGCTTGCAAAATGAGGGGAGGCTGCAAACAGGATCAAAGCCTTGGTGGTATTTACCTGCAACACCTGGGCGGCCAGCAGCAGTGATCCAAAATCAATGACATCTGCGCCATTTATCTGCATATATGATGAAGGAGAAATGACAATATTTATTTATTACTTCTCTTGATGCTAATCACACAATGAAGAAATCAAGATTTTCATAATAGTGTAATCCTTCAATTGTAGATGATGTATTCAAGCTCTATTTAAGGTTTCTGTCGCATTCATATGTTTACAATAAACTTGTGCTGTTATTAATCATCCTTTAGTATAATTTTATTACTAGATATGTCAATGTATTTAGTAGAGGATCTGTGTGTGCATTAGTTTAATGGTAGTAGGGGGGGCGGGGGGGGGGGGGGTGGAGTAGTGGCATTACCCCCAGTTTAATTTTTCACATTTTAACTTTTTCACTAAGAGAGATCTTCAAACTAGGACTAATTCAGAGGTTTAAAAGTGTGACATTTATGAAAGGTGTATGTAGCAGGAATCTATGTGAAATTTAGTGACAACAGACCTGGATGACAAGAAGACAGAGAGTGGGAGATAACGCAACAGCTTAAGTGGAATCGTGGAACACCTCAAGGGGAATTTGTGGCTGTCCTCTATAGTATAGCCTAGGAACTGCAGTCATAGTGGAGAACACGCAAGCCCAACTAGGGGCAAATGTAGGATCTCTGGAGGAGGATTTCCATGCCATGCCCCCAGAGAGGGCATGGCCAGCATGCAAGGGGACTTTCAATTAAAACAGTGCTGTCCTCCTACTCTTAAACATCCCCTTCAAATTCATGGGCAATGCTGCATGCACCACTGTTAAGTGAATGTAGCCCCCCCCCCCTCACAACCTGTGCATTGTGGAGTGGGACCAGGGGCAAATGCAGGATTTGTAGAGGGGGTTTCCACACCATGCCACCAGTGGGCGTGACCAGCATGCATGGGGGCATTGCATTAATATTATACATGTGCTTGGCCTCTCTCCAACTCTACAAATCTACTGTTAGGTGCACGCAGCTCTCCCTTTTCAAGCAGAGGTCCAGCCACCTCAATTATACAGTGCCCCAGGCTTGGATGGGGAACTAGGAACCCAGGCACTAGGAACCCGCTTCCCCTCGGTTTGCCTAAGGGGACATACCTTCCAACTATCCCTGAAGTGAAGAAAAAGTCCTGACTGCATGAGACAGCCACACAGAAGTGGGACTGCCCAGCCAAAATCAGGACAGTTTGCAGACTGCCCTGCTCTCTCCTACCTATTCTTGAGGCACTAATGCTAAATCTAAAGGCTATTACTCTCTTCTGACTCCCTTGAATCTCTGTGTTGCATTTAACGCTGTTGACCATTCTCTTCTCATACAAACGCTACAGACCCTAGGTCTTCAAGACAGTTGTCCAATCCGGGTTCTTATCCTACCTGTCTAATCACTCTTTCAGTGTTAATTTCTCTGGATCCACCTCTGCTCCGCTTCCTTTATCAGTTGAAGTACCCAGAGGCTCAGTCCTAGCTTCTCTGCTCTTCTCTATCTACACCACTTCTCTTGGAAAACTAATAAGCTCCTTTGGATTTCAGTATAATCTCTATGAGGATGATACACAAATCTATCTATCCTCTCCTGATCTCTCACCATCTATGTTGTCCCGTGTTACTGACTGTCTTTCTGCCATTTCATCTTGGATGTCCTCTCGCCAACTCAAGCTTTCAAAAACAGAGATAATAATATTCCCACCTGCCAACAGAAGTTACCTACCTGACATTTTTGTTTCTGTTGATAACATGAGCAGAAAATCCCACCCCGCAATCTCACTGACTAGGTGTGATCCTTGACTCAGAACTATCCTTTGTTCTCACATCACCTCTATATCTAAATGATGTTAATACATTAAAAACATTTCCAGAATACGCACATATCTCACACAAGACCCTGCAAAAAGTTTAATTCATGCACTCATTATATCCCGCATTGACTATGGCAATTCCCTCCTTACTGGTCTTCCACTCAACTCAGACTCACACCCCTACAATCTATTTTGCACTTTTCTCAAATATCTCCCAACTCGAAACCTCCGTTCTGCACAAGATCTGCCTCTCTCATCCGCTCTCATTACATGCTCCCATTCCCGCTACAAGCCTTTTTTCAGGCTGCACCCACTTTGTGGAATCCCCTCCCTCACACAATAAGACTTTCCTCTAGTCTTCAAAGCTTTAAACGTTTTCTGAAAAGCTATCGCTTCAGGCAAGCTTATAAAATTCCTTAACCACCCTCTTAACCTCCCTAGGTTACGCTATTACCATCCTTTACCCAGTTAACACAAGACAACAACCCACTTACCCCCTGACCAACATTGCTGTGTGACTGGATCATATAGCACCATTAGGCACTTTTTCCCTTTGCACTCTGGCTGGACTAATATGCAATATGTAGCACTTACCCTCATGTATCAACTTCCATTGTTCCATAGATTGCAAGCTTGCAAGCCCAGCCCTCTTTCTTCTCTATCTGTCTGTATTACCCAGTATTGTTTTATTACTGTGTTTGGTCCCAATTGGAAAGTGCTATGGAATTTACTAGAGGTATATAAATAAATATTAATGATGATGATGATGATGATGATCCTGGAAAGTTGGGGCCCTGTTTGGAAAAAAGGATAGGAATATGAAATATGGAAAGTCTAGCAGTGAGTGATACATTTAGGCTTCATTCACATTTATTAAATAGACCTATTTTCCCCAATTAGCCTCATCATTAAATTAATAGCATTCAGAAATAATCAATATACCCACTTCCCTCAACAAGCCCTTACATTAAATTAATAGTACTCACAATTATGAACAACCATCTCCCCTTCAAACAGCTGTAATGTTAGAAAATTAGTATTCACATCTACTAAAATATATAAAAGATTGTTTCACTTTGGTGAGATGATGTTTCAGCTGCAAAAGTCAATGTGCATGAAACTTCACCACATGTTTGTCTCTGTTTTATTGTACTTGCAATCTCACAGGGCCTCTTGTGGTCTAGTTGATGAACTGCAGGCATATTCATGTGCATCGTTGCCGTGCCCATAGTAGCTCCTGTTGTTAAATTAATTGACCGATTTAAACAGTCTGCTTAGATACAGGCTTTCCCGTCACTGAACAAGAGTAGAATAAAAACATAATAGTAATATTTCCATTATTTATAACAAATATAAAATACCAATAATCGAAAGAAACCACAGTAATAAGCAAATATATCTGCTGTTATATTTACCAAACGCTTGTATAGCATTCACCACTGGGTCTGAGCTGGTGAACTTAGGCAGCCGAGAAGCACTTGTGTGTATGACTTGGTTTTCAATATCAACAACTTTATTAGCTGCAACAGAACAAAGTAAAGCTAATAACACACTCATTTGCAAAATAAGGAAAGACCTTACAGAGTATACCTTATCTAACCATTTTCGACTACTACACAATATGATGCTTGGTTTATTATTAAAGTTCAATGGGTTAGAGATAAATAGATAGGATTGCAGAGCTTATAACATAATTTTTACGCAAAATGGAGATTTAATTTTGCGTGCTGACATTATTTATCTGAGATTCATGGGGTGGAGAAGGTTCATTTAGGGGGTGTTTCTGGTTTACCACGGGAGGGACAGTATTTTTTTTCTCCAAAAAAGAAAGTTGATTATTCTGTATCCTCAGAAATAGTGATAACTAGATGTGGATCTATACATTTAATGGGACACATATTATACCTTCCAGGAACTCATTATATGGGAACATTCATTTTTTGGCACATTTCAAGGAGTGTAATAAATATTCAATAAACAAAAGTGGTAAAGAGAGTTTCCGATGTTCTCTCATTCCCAGGATTAATTTAAGACATGAATGAGATTAAACCAAGTAGTATTTTAATAGAAAAATGTTGAAATGAATTAAGAGAGTAGACTAAAAATGATGGTAGACTGGCATTTGGCATTTTTACTCTTCCCACCATGTGCATTTCCTGTTGGACCCCTAATCTTGGAAAGGCCCAGACTGATTGTCTATAAAAGAATTATAAAGACAGAAACATTTGCACAACTATAAAAGTTGTATATCGTTACCTCTTTTGTTAATAACCTTTACTGGGTTAGTCAGTTCCAGCTGGGTCAAAAATAGACATTGACCCAAGGGGGGAATTCAATTCCCTGTGATGGTCCTTGGAGTGCTTCCATATTGGTTTGTTTAGGCACTCAAGAGCAATGTATCTTTGATAAATTTTCCCTCGCACCCCAGTTGTTTGTAACAGTTAGGAAAAAGGAGGGTAGGTCCATTAGAGAATATACAATGGAAGGGGTGGAACAGTGGGAAGTAGGTTCTCTGGTGGATGAATTTAAGCTCTAGTTAAGATAGAAGTTATGTCTATGGAGATAGTAATAGCAGGATAGGTATTGTGATAGTTAAAGCACCACCACCATACTCCTTCATTGAGAAACCTGGCGATAGCAGTGTTATCACTGGCAGTAATCCTTTGATGTATAGAGCAAGAGCTCTCATGACTATAACAATTTCAGCTCAGACAATATCTTATAGTTTATTTTAATGAAATTGGACTGTAAGATGGGAATTTGGTAGCTACAGTCAACCCTGAATCGAATTGGGCTATTTTAACAAATTTCTAACCGGGTTGAGTAATTTGAACATGTGATTTTGTTGTATACATCAAATACTGAAAAGTTCACGGGAGTGGGGGAGGAAATGCGTCAAACACATCCAGGGGTAGACTTGCTAAAACTTCTTAAAAGGAAAAGTGGAGGAGCTGTCCGTAGCAGCCAATCAGATTCTAGCTATCACTTTATAGAATGTGTAAGATAAATGATAGCTGGAATCTTATAGGTTGCTATTGGCTATTTTTCCGCAAAGCCAGAAGAGATCATACCTAGAAAGGTAGATTAGGAGCAAAAAGGCAACAGCAATTGCTAGTGACAAGCCCTCAAGTGGAGATCATGCTGGGAGTGCTAATAAAGGGACAAACCTGTCGCAGTTGATCCAACTGAACAGCAATCTTCAGAGAAGCCCTTTCTTCCAATACTGTTAAAAGTGAGGTTATGAAATACCGAGGATTCACTTCTCAATCTGGAGATCGTGGTCCAATGGGAACTAATCCGGAGACGTGTGGATGTGGACACAGGGATGAGCAACGGTACAGTAAACATGGATGTGCCTAATGGAAGAAATTACCCAAGGCCAGGAACATCAAAGGGGCTGAGATAATTCTGACAGCGAAGGGACATCCCAATGCCGAGGGAGAGTCTTAAAAGGGCAGAGCGTGCACCTGAGATGCACTCTATAATACCTCTAATTATTCTCCATAATGCCTCCTTATCATCATCATCATCATTTATTTATATAGCGCCACTAACTCCGCAGCTCTGTACAGAGAACTCACTCACATCAGTCCCTGCCCCATTGGAGCTTACAGTCTAAATTCCCTGACACACACACACACACCGACAGAGACTAGGGTAAATTTGAGAGCAACCAATTAACCTACTAGTATGTTTTTGGAGTGTGGGAGGAAACCGGAGCACCCGGAGGAAACCCACGCAAACACGGGGAGAACATACAAACTCTACACAGCTAAGACCATGGTTGGGATTTGAACTCATGACCCCAGTGCTGTGAGGCAGAAGTGCTAACCACTAAGACACTGTGCCGCCCAATGCCAACTATAGCTGCTGCTTTAATTATATATAACTACTTCATATAGCTTTTTCTATTAATCTGTATGACCCCTATATATAGCTCTTCCTATTACTCTATTACTTCCATATAGCGCTAAATATCATTGAACTACAGCTTCTCATATTATTCCATGAACCCCCTGCATATACTATCTCCTATTATAATGTATTACCCTTTATAAAACTCATCCTCCTATCCTATGTGATGTCTCACTATTGCTCCTTCTACTACTCCATAAAATCCCAACATTTAACACCTTCTATTATCTCTCCATGGACCTTCTCCAGTTATTCTCTCTAATCCCTCTTTACCCAGTAATTTTCTTATTACAATTACCTCTGTTATGTTCTACCACTAATCATAATTCTTAATTCTTAAGCTACAAATCATTCCACATACCTCTATTTCTATGTAACAACTTTCCAATTGGTCTTACGCTATTGAGACAACATATTGTTATCATATATTTTGAGTCCTGCACACAATGATGTTAATAATTGCTAAACATACAGGCAAAAGTCAGAGTTTATCAGCTGTACCTAAAATGTTCTGCCACAGACATACTCCTTATGAAGGCGTCTCACAAGAGGGATTTAATAAAGGACCCAGCCTTTCGTCCTTCGCTGTACATACACAAGTTGCTCTCTTTAGCCAAGAGTTCTGTTGTGGGCAGAGGAGAAGGACACTACTGGATGATGGGGTCAAGGCTCAGAACGTTCATCCTACTAACCTTGTGCGTGATTGGTAAGGAAGAACTTTATATTCACAATAGAGAGAACAGTTTGTAACATTAAATATTTGTATTATTTATAATATTGTGTTTGTCATAACATTTAAATATATTGTATGTTTCAAAATTGTATCCCAATTAATGGGAAGCAGTCAAGAACATTCAGTAAACACTCATAAACTATTCCATGTGTTTGCTTATTTTTAACCTAATTAATAAAGGGAAAAACTGTAATTCAATGCAAACTGCACTGCTATTAAATTTGAATATGGTAACAGTATCAACCTATAAGTGGTGGCATGGAACAGGGGAAATTGGTAAAAGACTCTGTGAAGATTTACACCAAAAATGTGGAATATAAAGAAATACTTGTGAAATAGGAGTTGTGCCAAGTTCTTTTTTTTGGGAGGGGGCAGTAAATGATAAATGATGCGTGGACTTTAACCGCTACCAAAAAAAGGGTACAACATGATCTTACTCTTGTTTTTACTTTCATGGGCTTTTAACTGGTTGTTTTATATTGTGTACCTTACACTAGACAAATACATGCTAATTGCTGATTGGTTGATATGGTTTAGGTGCAGATTGGTACCTTTGAGCAATGTAAGTAAATGGCACTAACTGTGAGGGATTTTAAGTTGCCTTTACTCATTTTCCCAAGTTGTGTCTTTTGTAATCCCAACTATTGCCATCCCCATTTTATACCAAGTTCTTTTGATTAAACATGAACATATATGTTTATGTACTGTACCTTTTTTATGCAATTTGTTTTTATTGAAAGAATAAACAGATATATACAGCAGATGGACCGAATACAAAAGCAATATTAACTAAAAGCATTATAGTCCGTTAAGCAATAATTAATGACGTTTAGAATGTAGACCAACAAAACACAATGGACAAGAGAGAGGAATGAAAGAGGGGCTATAGAGGGAGAAGAGGAGGATAAGAAAGGAAGAGAGTGGAGGGGGGGAGGGGAGAAGGGGAGAAGGGGACTCCTCATATCATGAAATAAAATTAGCTAGGACAGAGATGCCAGACGAAAGTGTTTTCTAAGAGTGTATCTGCCCATCTTGCAATAAAAACTAATGCTGTTAATATGTCTTCAACAGCTCAGCCTATGAAAACAAAGGATACATTTAAACATTTAGCACTGGACAAAATGAATTCTAGGAATGGAAACAAAGAAGATTTATTTACTAAGCATATCAGGAAAGATATAAATACCATGGATGCGGAATACATTTTTCTCCCAGGCGACAAACCCACATTAACTCTTAGTGCATACATACCCCACACTGAAGCCAACTATACAAAAATTGTGAAGACTTCACTTGACTTCATATCTATGACCAATGTCATATTTGAAGTTACAGCACAGCAAAATACAACAGGCCTAGCATGTACAAATGGAGGTCCCATTGCCTACAACTCCTGTAAAGTCAAAGCACCTCAGTTGGTGGTGAAAGTTACACTGCATACTGGTAAAATTACACAACCGTTTTATTTTACTGAGTTAGCCAATGAAAATCTTTTTGTGGTATTAGATATTAGCACTCACCTTTCTTGGAAAATCAAGACAAGTGTCGGTAAGATGAACAGTGCAATAGCTAACTTTAATGTTTTGGTAACTAACACTGAAACCAGAAATACTGTGTTTGACTCATTAAGTTTTCTTGATCAAAACTATTTAATCTCATCAATTCAAATTAAACCTAAATTTAATATACTAACTACTACTAGTAAGCCAACATCATTGCCCACTAGTACAGTGACTTTGAGAACTACTAAGACGAAAACTCAGCCAATAAAAAGTGATACAACCCATACTTCAAGTACTCAACAGATTTCAACTAGCGCAACAATAGCTACAACTGCCACAAGTAGACAAACAACTTCAATCAGTACCAAAAATGTTCTTTCAACTACAGCAAGTACAGAGCCAACATCAACCACTACTACACTTTTTGATTTAGCTAGAGAAGGTACAAAGCCAATAACGACTAGTCCTACAACTCTCCCTTCAACTACAAGTATAGAGCCAACTTTTACCAGAACAGTATCTGTCCCTTCAACTACAACAAGTACAGAGCCAACATCAACCAGTGCCACACGTGTGACTTCAACTACAACAGGTGCAATATCAACATCAATCGGAACTACACCTGTCTCTTCAATTGCTACAAGTAATGAAACAAAAACAACCAGTACAGCATCTGCAAACAACACTACTGTAACAAGTAAAAAAGCAACATCAGCCAATACTACAACTAAAGATATCTGGACAAGTAGACAACCAACATTGACCACTCCTACATCCATAACTAAACCTTCCACTATATGTTCTCAACCTGCAACAACCAATACCACAGCTAAGCCATGTATGTACTTATTATCAACTGATATAATATGTAGAAATATTATAGATATAGATAAGTGTTATATTCAGTCAAAATGATCCATCATGATTTTAGTGCCATAAATAGTCATAAGTATTATAGTATTATGATTATTAACAGTGGTCGAGGTGGAAATTTAGAAGTGGTGTTATGGAAATTGTATGTGAAAGGAATATGATAGTTTTACAATGAAGGTAGTAGGAGAAGTGACGGTATGGCATACCACCGTCAGTGGCGCACACAGGGGGGGTTTCTGGGTCTCCAGAAAACCCCCCCTCCGCTAAAAAGTGCCCTACATATCGGCACTGTAGTATAAAGCAGCCGCGGCGCTGTCTAAGAAGCGTCCGCGGCGGTGCTGTATTGTATACAGCACCGGCGCGGACGCTTCTTTGACAGCGCCGCGGCTGCTTTATACCCCCCCGCCGAAAAATCCTCTGTGCGCCCCTGACCGTATCCCGGACCACTTCAGACACTGATTATTACATATACCCTCACATATATTATAAACATATAGCAATAAAAATAACAATACGTACAAAATAAAAAACTGGAGCACAACAAACAGGAAAGTAATTTATGTAACTGAATTGTATTTTCTATCACACAGTAAAAGCTTGTGGATCATCGTGTTTCTCTCTTTGGGTTGTCATATTCATGTCTGCTCTTTCTGCCCTGGGAACCGGTCTCGTCTTTAAGCTATGTATAAAATAGTAAGTTTTTATTATCAGAATTGTAATAGAAAGATGATTATTGGAATTACCAAAAAAAATCATAAGGCTTCGTTACCAAGTGCTCAGAGTGCTTCCAGCGCTCATATCTAACCTTTGAATGGAACAAATAAGATTTATTGCTTTATTTTCACACACTATTATTACTATATGGGATAATGTGCTACTTTATTCTATTATAAATTAAATAGATATTAAAAGTTACCGAGCAGTCCCTTGACCGTAGCGCAACACAAGGCTATAGGCTGGATGCTTTTATACAGGTCACAGAAATCTGAGGTGGCTTCTAATATCCATAATAATGTGGATGATACATTATCACTCCTAATACTCAAGTTTTCCTAATGAACAATGAAGTGATGTCATTAGAAGTCACCAATTAGAAGCATGACAGAAGAAATCACTGTTTATACAAATATTATTTAGAGACATTTATTCATGTATGAACATTACTTTTGTGTTAATATATACTAAGATATGGTCATTTAAAGAGTGGGTGGATAAATGTGATGCAGTGAAGCAGTACCAACTAGTGGTTTATCTCCAGGGCTAGAGTTAGGTTCTCTATCCCTGGTAGGTGGTACAAGCCGCGGTGGCTTGGCACCACCATGACAAGCTCCGGCCCCTTAGATGCGTCCCGGCCATCGCCAGGACAGCCAGGACATCACTTTCGGTCTTCGTTCCAGCCATCACCATGGCAATGGCTGGGACCCTCTTTATCTCACCGCCACGACTCGGTCAGCTGGGCAGTCGGGCACGTTGCGCAATGCCATTTCATTAATTAATTTACTGCTGGGCTAATTTCTCCTCCTGTGCCTCCTGCTTCTGATTGGTCTTTTCATGTATTTAAGTCAGGGAGGGCTTAGCCTCCCTGCCGGTTATAGCTTCCGCTGCCGGTGTGTTGCTGACCTGCTTGTTTCCTGACATTCTGATTGATTCCTCATTGTGACCTCTGCCTGGATTTGGATTTCGCTTCTTTCCACTACCCAGGTCTGGTCCCGGCCTCCACCTCCAGTCTTCCAGCTACTTTGTTCCACATCTCGGTTACCCTGACAAGCCTCTACTGCCATTGAGATAAGTCCTGGGGGCATCCTAGTGCCGGGGAACGTGTATAGTTCTATGGGAAAGGCGGCTGCTAAAGGTGAAGAACTCTGCTAGCCCGGTTCTAAAGGTTTATCAGTAGCTGTGACCCTAACAGTAGGTTCTCAGAAGAACTGTAGGCCAGATCTACATCCAACACATTTATAGTCACTCCTAGTGTGCACACTCACATGGGGAAACTAATAAGCAAAGTATTCTGTATATTAAAGCTCTACTGATGTTGGTAGGGCTACCTAGAGGATAATTGGCCTTGTTCCTTCGGTCCCCCCCATTTCTGCGCATGCACCCTCGCAAATGGTTGGACAACATGGATCAATAGGAAGATGTTGGCCCACACAGTCACTTGCCCCTGCGTTAACCATATGCATACTCTAAATTAGATTGGGCATTCATTGGATGCAAGGGGGCCTGAGCCATGGATTTCCCTTAGCCCTAGTCGCTATATCTTATCCC
This sequence comes from Mixophyes fleayi, assembly GCF_038048845.1. NCBI lineage: Eukaryota > Metazoa > Chordata > Amphibia > Anura > Limnodynastidae > Mixophyes > Mixophyes fleayi. The sequence continues at coordinate 18,325,455 of NC_134410.1, forward strand.
ATTAGGCCTCTAAAGCAGGCCCAGGTACTTTGTACCCAGCCATGCCACTGGGTGTTGGTGTCAGGCACCTGTTTAAGAATGTCTTAAAGCAAGATAGAAAAGACCATTTACAAAATAAACCTTAAAAACTTCCCCTGGACAATTGCCTCGAGGCCCAATAACATCCCTTACTATAGTTTAATGTATGAAACATACTTATGTACAAACATTGGATTTAGGTGTAAAACTTGGTCTGAATCAGAGAATCACATGTTACTGATTGATTTCTCCTGACTTGGCAATGGAGCTGTGACTGTGAGAGGTCTAAGTTCCACACTACGTTTTCAGACTAATATCATTGAACAAGAAACCTTCAACACATTGTGTAGAGCTGAGCGGTAACCACAGCCACAAATTACTGCAAAATTTAGTGTGCTATTCTGCTTTGTATGGGCTCTGGTGGCCTGATGGAGAGATGGTCGCAAATTGGGCGCAATTTGGACACAAAAAAAGTTGCTCGGAAAAATAGCATATTTTCCCCCATATGCTGAGACACATGCTTCTTAAGATCCATGCAAGAGTTTGCGCCAGGCAAATATCACAGACCCTTACACCCCACTTGCACCCCTGTTTTTATCCATTTGTTTTAAGTGCAACAAACGCATTCGCTATTAGTTATCACTAAGACTGCTAAAACCTTTCTAACATAACCTGCACCTCCTGTGCGAAAAAAAATAAAAGAAGTTTTGCTTAAATATGTATGAAAAAGCATAATATATGCACCAATTAGTGTCAGTGGTGCAATCACAAACAGCCAACAAGTGGTTGGCTAGTATCGGAGACTGCCTTCATTTGTACCCTTATTGTACTCTGCCCATCTTAGAATGCACCCTTTCCCACCCCTCAAGGGCCAGGCAGACAGAATGACCCAAATCTGCATGGATGCATATATGTGTGCCCACTTTCTGGGCAAACACAGGGCGCTTCTACGCAAGGTACGCTAAGCAATCTGCCACGAATTGTTAAAAGAAAACAGTTATTTTACTTTTCCACCCATATACACATTGTGTAATTATTAAAAATAAGTAAATAATTGCTGATGCTCAGTGATATACATAATACTGGGGTTGTTTGTTTTCTCATTTTCTACACTGCAGTACAAACCATGCAGTTAGAATCAGATTGGTCACTGTAGGCAACACCACCTTTATAATTTGCTTTACTGTAGTTTTCATGTTTCCCAAGATCTCCAAGTGGCTCCTCATAGAGTCCCAATAAGGAGCACTGCTACTCAATGTAATTATTGTAATTAATGTCTTTTGGGTATGAATCACAAGCCAGACTTTGCTGGATGTAAATCCCTTTATCTGGGAGGTGAGTGTATCTGATTTTTTAATTACATTATAATAATGTTTAAAACATATAGGTCAATGTAGGACCTGCATAGAATGAGGTTCCCTTGATGCTGGCTTAAATGTTTTGATCAAAATATGAACAAAAATATGAAAGCCACAGGTTTGCCAGGCTAGCAAGTGGGCATCTGTATGTTCAATTCTAAATCGGGTCCATAGATTTTCAGTCTGTATACTTGTGTGATTTGTTTGCTGAATAACCGTTGTTGGTTACAACCATATAGCATCATCTAGATAATTCTTGCAAAATTTAGTCCATTTAACTTATTTATTTTTTTTTTATTTTTTTTACAGAAACCACTGGATGGAGTCTTACTAACAATGTTGTCTTCTTAAAACATTCACCAGCCTTTGCAGACTCTTAGGGGCATACGCTGAGGGCCCCAACATACTGTAGACATTTTTGGAAGAAGACCACAGCATTTCATTAAAATGTCCACGTGTGTAGCAGGTTCTAAACAAATGATTGATACTGTTTAAAATTCTAGTGGACCATAGGTCAGTTTTATGTGGGATTTGTGTGTGATGCTGTTTATGCATTTACGTATTCTAAAGGCTGGGGCGCACAATTATAAGTCTTTGTTTTAATTTTTGCTGCTTTTGTTATACTTTGCTTTATTTTTATCTGATTTAAGCAGCAAAGAAAATGTTAACATTTTATTCTAACACAACTATTCTAAAAATATTTCTCGTATTCTACAATGAAATTCTACAAAAATATACAGTTCTAGAATTCTTAGAGCTCCCATAATTTTGAATTGAAAAATCATCAACACTCATGTGACCTGTAGTCTGCTCAGATCATAAAATCTATTAATAAAGCAAAATAGTTATGCAACTATTCCCACTTGCCCTGTTAAGTTGCGTTCATCTGGGGTTCATATTGTGGAAAAATAAGAATCGAATTAGAGGTTATTGGTGGAAAAAAGTGAACTGTCTTAGGAAATATGTAAGCCCTAAGCATGTTATAAATATGATTAGAATAATGCCATCATTGATAGCTGCGATAAGGTTGTATAGTTTGTGTAAACAGACATTAGTGAATTGGATAAGAGAAAGGGTAACCTACCCACAAAGACTTAACTGGAGATTTGAAGACATAAAGTGGTAGATTGACTAAAGCTTCTAAAGATGAAAAGTGGAGGTGTTGCCCATAGCAACAACTCAGATTCAAGCTATTATTTATCTAGTACAGCCATAGGCAATAGGGGAGGGCTGGCAAATTTTAGCATAATACTTTAAGTGCAAAGTTATTTTTTCATAAAGAGGGAGGGTCAGGAATTAGCTTTGAGAAATAAAAGTATAATAAAAAGGGATTTGGGGTGTGGGGAGAGTTTATCAGCAGTGATCATTTGAAATAGAAAACACAACACTCAAATCTCCATAAAATGTAAATGCTTTAAGGTACAATCTTGGTTTTTACTTGTCTGGCGTGCGTCATACTCTCGCTCTGCTAGCTCACCCAAAGTGCCCAATGACCAAGCACTGGCCTGTTCTCTACCACTAGTAGGGCCGTAGCTAGGGCAGCGCGATATCGGTGAGTGCCCAGGCCACAGCGCTGAAGGGGGGCGAATTTTAAGAATGTTTTAAGTTCATTTGGTTAAAATTGAGGGCTAGGGGGGCAGCATTTTTGTTTCTCACAACAGGCGCTAAAATTTTAAGTTATGGCTCTGACTACTACAAATGACCAGTTTCAAATAACAGTAATGTCATTCATGATGTAACTAAGAAGTCCACAGCGGAGGAGCATCGACAATGCTCCTTCAGGACAACAGAAGTGGTGAACAGCAGAGCCAGGGGATAGATTTACTAAAACGTCTAAAAAGGAAAATGGGAGGTCCCATAGCAACCAATCAGATTCTAGCTATCATTTTCTAGAATGCATTAATTAAATGTTAGCTAGAATCTGATTGGCTGCTTCCACTTTCCCTTTTCAGAAGTTATGGCAAATGTAGTGATCTGCTAAGGGCTTTGAAAGACCTGGTGGATCAAGAAAACATTGCACCCCAAGTAAGTAAGACTCCGGATTGTATCGTAACATAATAAATTCCACCAAATACAAAATTATTAGTTTTGTGTTATGTCCTTGTTTACTATGCCTGCTGACAGCTTTGCTGCAAATTCATTCCCACCGGTGAATGTCCCATAGCCCAGTCTCTAGTAATATTCGTGCTACTGGGCCAATAGTTTGTTTTTACCAAGACAATTCAAAGTTCTTTTATTTCCAGTTCAGAAAGAAAATGTTTTTTTAAAGAGAAGTAATGCGTTCTAAAAAGTAATGTCTAACATACATGTGTTTAGCTTCTTACTTTTTTTTTTTTAGAAATTGTCATTAAAATTGTATTTTAAACTATGACTTTGAACAAATCCACTCAAAAATTAACCCCCTATAATAAGGTAACTTTGGAATTTGTTGAGTCACTTGGAACCCCAAAGTCTGACAGTCTTTATGCATCTCTACTTATTCCTCAAGGACCCAGCATAATAAGCTTAGGCAGGAGAAAGGTCACCCTACAAAATTGTCAGTGATAATTCCTTGTAAAAGAAAACTACACAAGTTGTTCCCGTACACGTACAGTATTTCCAAGCAAAGTAAATATATTCTGTATATAATATGATTTCCTTTATATTCTTTATCCAAACTATTGTAACGGGGGATAGCCCAGAACATAACAATTTCCATCACATCAAGATATAAAATATAATTATATATAGTTATATATATAAGTCTCCAAAACAATATCAAAGTCATTTAAAGATATGAGAATAA